>NW_004797795.1:529408-549501 GCF_000002075.1 Aplysia californica
TCTCTCTCTCTCTCTCTCTCTCTCTCTCTCTCTCTCTCTCTCTCTCTCTCTTTCTCTCTCTCCCTCTCTCTCTCCCCCTCTCTCTCTATCTTTCTATCTCTTCCTATCTCTGTCCCTATCCTCTCTCTCTCTCCTCTCTGTCCCCATCTCTCTCTTTCTTCTATCTCCCATCTCTCTCTCGTTGTCTCTCTATCTCTCTCTCCCTCTCTCTCCCTCTCTCTCCCTCTCTCTCCCTCTCTCTCCCTCTCCCTCTCCCTCCCTCTTCTCTCTCCGTCTCTCTCTAACATACACACGCACAGACAGACACATACACGTACACATACGTACACACACACACACACACACACATTCACGCATACACACTCCCTCTCTCTATCTCTCTCGTCATTAAATGCCCTAGGAGTCCGCTGACGGTAATACCATGCGGGAAAAGGACCGCATTAAGTCTTGGCTACGGGTGGGATCCGGTACAAATTCCTCCCTGTGCTCCAAGGGTAGGTCCTAGGACCTGTAGCTGGAGTGCTGATATCGGAGGTATTGGGCCGCAAGGCGCACCTTAGAGAACCACAATGCCATGTAATGCTGCAAAAAAAAATAATGAAGCAGTACATCTGCCACTGCGTGACCTTACACACTTTGCGTGGAAAGGGGGTGTGATGGACCGTTTATAGCGCTTTCTATCTTTTTTATACTTGTGGTCTTATACATTTCATTAATTCTAGTAAAATCATATCTAGAAATCTTGCTGACTTTCTTAATGGTTCTGTCAAGTTTGTCTTTATCTTTCACCCTACAATTCCCAGCCTAGTAGCAAATACAAAATAGAGGCACGCTTTCAATCATAGAATGATATAAAAGGGACATAATCTTATTACAATCCTGATCCTCATTTAAAATCTAGGTTTGGATAGAGTTTAGTCTAGTACAGGGGTGCTTGTCAAGATGCACACTTATGTTGTAAAACACAAATCTGAGTATTGATTGTTGCATCTAGGCATGCACAACATTGATCTATAACCAAAGCCAAGATTGTGACGACCGACATAAGAAGGTACTAAAATATTTAGGATGATTAGAAATCAGGCTGATTCCAGAACCTTGGGTCAAAACCTGGCTTGGGTAGAATTTAGACTGTACGTAAGTGCTTGTAAGGATGCACACTTAAGTTATTAAACACAAATATTATTATGTGTCAATTGTGACAACTAGGCCTGTACAAAAACTGAAATATTATAACCAAAGCTGACGACCAATAGAGGAAGGTACTAAAGTTCATCATCATCATCCGGTGCCTTGCCGACTGGCGTGGGCGATCATGGACCTCCATTTCCATCTGTCTTTCGAAGCAGCAATGGTGTCTGTTGTTCTTGCTGCTCCCAGCCATGTTGTCATCTTGTCCAGTATCTTTTCCGTCTGTCTGCCTCTACCTCTCTTTCCATCAAACTTTCCTGTTGTTACAATGTTCTCTAATGCTTCTTTCCGCATTGTGTGTCCGAAAAAATTTGCCTGTCGTTTTCTTATATTCGTGATAAGTTGTTTTCTATAATTTGCTTCATCCAGGACTTCTTCATTTGTTTTTCTAGCTGTCCATGGGATACGTAGCATGCGTCTCATGAACCACAACTCTGCCGCAACAATTGTTTTTTCCAGCTGTTTATTGATTGTCCATGCTTCGCACCCGTATAATAGGATTTATTAACCACCCTTCCCCCCCCCCCAAAAAAAATAACCAAAAAACAAAACAAAACAAGAACTCGATATCACTTCTTCCCTCTCCCAAAATTAGTTGATCTTTTTTTAAAACTCTACAGTGCACATTACACTTGCGTATATAACTTCTAATAATTTATTGCCTTTATCTTCAGTGCATTTTATATATTGCTACCATTATCTTTTTGAAAATGAATTCAGCTACTGCATTTAACTTTTAAAAATGTTTTACAATAATTCCTTGAGGTACGACTTACATGTGTTCCAAGACCGAGCTTGTAACTCAAAAGACCCATCTCTAAAATCAGTGTTCCCCGTTGATATTGAAGGCAGGGAATACTTCCGATCCGTTCCAGCCCCCTAACGATTCACCCTTATCCTCCGAAAAACTCACTCCTTTCTGTGTTTATGTGAGTTCGTTATTATAAAAAAAATCATTTTAAGACAAACAGATATACAAACGATACAATATTATAGAACAAGTATAATTTAAAAAAAACAACTAACTGATGAAGTTCAGACGTGTCATAGATCAAATAGCAGAGAGAGGGGAAGGGAGAAAGAGAGAGAGAGAGAGAGAGAGAGAGAGAGAGAGAGAGAGAGAGAGAGAGAGAGCGAGAGAGAAAGGGAGAGAAGGAGAGAGAGAGAGGGGGGGGGGGCGAGGGAGGGAAAGGGAAAGAGAGAAAGAGAGAGAGACAGGGGGAGAGAGAGACAGAGAGAGAGAAAGAGAGAGAGAAAGAGAGAGAGAGACTAAGGGAGAGAGAGAAGGAGGGAGAGAGAGAAAGAGAGAGAGAAAGAGAGAGAGAGAGAGAGAGAGAGAGAGAGAGAGAGAGAGAGAGAGAGAGAGAGAGAGAGAGAGAGAGAGAGAGGGGGGGTTAATGAGAACACCAGTTGGCCTTGCAAATTTGTACCTATTGCTGAGTTTAGCAATTGCCAGTCTGGCCTGTGATGCAAAAAATAACTTAATCACTTAATTTAAAGTATTTGAATAAATATAACACTTTATGCATTTCATTGGTTACTGCAACTATTTTGAAATATATATTTTTTTCATTAAGCTTTCGTCAATAAATTTGCCCTTTTAGGGCACGCTCTCGTCACTTTTATCAACTGGCTGTTTCAACAAAACCCTGCTCGAGGCAATATTATTTGTCTTCCTACTTTTTCTTTAAATATGTCTAAGGCAAGGGCAAAAGCTTTAATCATAACACACTAGATGTATTTTGTTAGCGTGTAAGGAATTCAGTTTGTACCCAAAGGCAAAGAATCAGCCCAACTCCGGCCGGCTCGTACCTTAAAAAAAACAGAAAAAGAAAATAACGTTTATAATATGTATACGTTCATACCTCAGGACATTTTCATATTGTACTAACAAATGCCGGGACGTGCAACGTGACTCATTATGCTAGACTGGAATTATCTGAGGTATAGTTATTATGTTTCCACCATGGAAAACATTATTATCATCATATCATATATTATATGATTTTGCTTTTGGACAAACTGGGACCAGGCAACTGAGTAGTTTCGGAATGATCAAATGTCACAACGCTTTTATAGATTAAATTGAAGAACCAAACCATCAGCCATGTCCCAGCTCTGCTCTCCGTCCCAATTCCTTTAATGCCCCCCCCCCCCACCCAAAAAAACAACAACAAAAAACCCACAACAACCCAGAACCACCCACATGACCTTGATGAGATTCTCTAAAAGTTGCCTCACTTTGAACTCAATTTGAGCCACGACCACCTTGAACAACAAATTAAAGTCCTAGTCAAACCAGTTCGGCAAGTGCTCGGTAAACACCGTCTGAAGATCCCTGTTTGCAGCCGTGCGTGCAAGAAATTGCGTCAGGTTGTTTTGGCAAGGGGGTATAAAAGAGCCCAAACACTGCAGTATATTCATTCTTCGTGACATTTGAAATCATTTTTGTTTTTCCACAAGCCGATATACAGGTGACACTTTGTAATATAGAGCATCGACCTCAGGGGGTGGCTAAATCGTCTCTAATGATACACATTTAAAGCGAAAGCTATGCTGTTATCTAGCAATGCTGTTATCTCTTATTGATTATCACAATCATTGATTATTTTTACAATTGCTATTACTGTAATCAGCATCAATTTTATTACCATTACTTCGTTTGAACTATAAGAAAATGTGAAACATTTCAAGTCGTTTTCATTTGTTCTGGAGAAACGTGAAACGAAAACCTTGATTTGACTCTTGTATATTTTGGGGGATTACTAGATCTAGATGGAATGTGACAGTAGAAAAAGGGTGTGGAAATAATAGATATTGAGTCCTCCAAAACATTTATCTAGCATGTGTATGATTGAAGCTGTTATTTTTACTTAATTTGTGTGGATTAAAAAAATAATTACTTATTCAAGTTTAGAGGGTAGGAAGATGATGGGGAGTAAGTACGGCTTGAGTCCATTTTAAAAACATTATTTAATCCTGAAGCAAGATCTCATTGTTAAGTCCGTGCCCTATACGTTAGATCTATGCATAGAGCACTGCAAAGGCTTGCCGTGGTACAGACGTATAGGTACAAGAAGCTGTGTTGGCGATTCAAGTCAGTGACATCCGTCTGAATAATAATCCAGACTATGTAGCAGAAGAAGAAGCTCAACAAAGTGTCCAAACAGTCCTGTGTGTTCAAAGATGGCTTAACGAAATGGACAAACTCCCTTATGTGGAAGAAGATGAGTCAACCTAGTGGTCATACTCTCCTGCGTGGTAGAAGACGCTTAAAAATGTCACCGGGTGTTAAAAAATGGCTGAACGAAAAGGCAAAACTCAACTGTGTGGTTGGATATGGCTCAACAAACTGTCCAAGTCTTTTATGTTAGGGTTATAACGGTTTAACTCCTTTTTTCCACATATCCTCGTTTCGTTTTAGTAGAGGTTTTACGGCTCTCGCAACTGCATAAGGTCATGTGAGAGCCATCCACATATCACTCAATCTGCCGGTGAAGTTTGAACCACCTTTTCTTATATTTCATGCAGGTTACAGTGACGTTTGCAACACCTCTATCTATTATCAAATTTACCCAAATACAGTTTAAGGTAAAATTTGCAGCAGAACCTCTGTTTCTTCTTCAGATCCACCAGTATGGAGACCAAGGTGATGTTTGCAGTGCTCATGGTTGCTGTCGTGCTGCTGTGTGGGCCTGTCACTGACTCTGGGGTGGAAGCAGCTGCTGTGCGTTGTTTTAACGCCAAAGACGCACGTGAGTACACAGAAGATCACAGGTGCTGTATGATAATAAAGGGTTAAAACAAGAACTTGTGTTGTGACACGGTGGAAATAGGGTTCGTCAATTTTTTAACATATACTAGGGCCGTTCAAAAAGTTTTGCCTCCTCTCCAATAACTTCTAAACTATTCATTATACTCATGAAATTTGTACAAATTGATTTTCAATATGTATACTCTCAAACCCAAAACCCAAAATTATGCTATGATGGCACACCTTTATGCTATTGCTGTTTACATCATAGAAGCTAGGCTAAGGTACATTGTCCCCGAGAAAATAGATTCCAGGAAAGCTATGAATGTTTGCTTAAAGCAAAGAGCTTTAATTGAGTTCCTCACTGCAGACGGAACTGTACCCTTTGATATTCATAGGCGAATGAAGCTTGTTTAAGGTGAAGCATGTGTAGATGTAAGTACTGTTCGAAGATGGGCAAAGGAGTTCGCTGAAACCAGTCCAGCAGAGACAGATTTGCATGGCCAAGCTCGTTGTGGTCGTACCAACTCTGTCAGTGATATTCAACATCAGGAGAGAGTGGATGAGATCATCAAAGCAAACCGGCGGATCAAAGTAAGAGATGTCAGTGAAATGCTAGGGATTTCTGTAGGGAGTGTTCAGTATATTAGCCATGGTGTATTGGGTTACAGGAAATTGTGTGCACAGAGGGTTCCCCACATGTTTGTCCCCCGAGCTGAAATTGAACCGAGGTCAAGTTAGTGATGAACTCCTGGCTCGTTATACCGATGAAGGTGAAGCTTTCTTACGCCGTATAGTCACAGGAGTCGAGATTTGGGTACACCAGTATGACCCAGAGAACAAAAGACAATCGAAAGAATACAGGCACACTGGCTAACCTAGCCCCAAGATGTTAAAAGTTGTTTCATCTGCAAAGAAAATGCTTATGACAGTGTTTTGGGACTGCGATGGTCTATACAATCTCAGTTGTAATAAAAATGCTTTTTAACTAAAACAAAAAGTAGTTTGAATAACATTCTGTCTTAATCAAGCAATCAGAATATGCATGAAGTTTTTCTAATATCGTAATGTGTTCTCTTCTCTCCAGCTCTCCTGGCTGCTCTTCAAAATAACAGTCCAGCTTGTGGTAGGCGTCGCAAAAGGCGTGAGACAAATCAGGAACTCGCTAATGCAGAAAAGCTTGAGGAAAAATAGAACTTCCAGCCCGTGTTTTCATGGTGTGAATATTTTTGTTTTGTTTCTCCTCTATACGGGAGTTGTTGTGATGAATGAGCTTTGGCCTGCTGTAATCTTTAAGTGATTTTGCTGTTGAAATACATTCAAACCTAACAATGTTTAATTATTACCATTGAGCGAGTTATTTTTTCTCTTTTTATGGGTGCATATGCGCGCGTGTGTGTGTGTGTGTATGTGTGTGTTTTTTTTTTTGTGTGTGTGTGTATGTGTGTGTGTGTGTGTGTGAGTGTGTGTGTGTGTGAGTGTCGTTCTTGTGCTTTCAGTCTGAGATTTTAAAACAATTTTAGAGAAAATTATTCAGGTCTTTCAAGAGCAGTTTAACACTAATTAAGAATGTCTGTCACCCACAGACCAAAGAGTGACTTTAATAATTTTAATGCCCATGACAATATGCGTTTTGTCCTCTCATCGACACATTTAAGACCGTTTTGGAGTCACGTTGTCACGAGCTAAAAGAACAGAATTCGGGGAGCACCCAATATAATAATCAAAAGCAAACACATTCTAATTAACTAAACGATTTACGCGTAAAAAGTGAACATTGGCCTGAACCAAAAATGGACGGAAACGTTGACTCTGACTTCAAAACTCCGAGCACGTATCCAAAAATGTTGTCGTCTCTCTCTCTCTCTCTCTCTCTCTCTCTCTCTCTCTCTCTCTCTCTCTCTCTCTCTCTCTCTCTCTCTCTCTCTCTCTCTCTATCTCTCTATCTCTGTCCCTATCTCTCTCTACCTCTCTTTCTCCTCTCTCTATTTCTCTCTCTCTCTCTATCTCTCTATCTCTGTCCCTATCTCTCTCTACCTCTCTTTCTCCTCTCTCTATTTCTCTCTCTCCCCACCCCTCCTCTCTCTCCCCTCTCTGTCCCTATCTCTCTCTCTTTCTCTTCTCTCTCCCCTCTCTCTCGTTGTCCCTCTCTCTCGTTGTCCCCCCCCCTCTCTCTCTCTCTCTCTCTCTCTCTCTCTCTCTCTCTCTCTCTCTCTCTCTCTCTCTCTCTCTCTCTCTCTCTCTCCTTCTCTCTCCCTCTTCTCTCGCCCTCTCTAACACATACACACATACACATACACGCACACATACGTACACACACATTCACGCAAACACTCTCTCTCCCTCTCTCTCTCTCTCTCTCTCTCTCTCTCTCTCTCTCTCTTTCTCTCAGATTCACTCTCATATTCTCTCTCGGATTCTTTCTTACTCTCTCTTTCTCTCCCCATCTCTAAACCTCTTGTTCACTCTCCGTCCTGACTCCTTCCCTTGCGTACCCGTGCTACAGCTTACAGAATACGATCTGACTGTAATATAATCTTCCTTTCACAGTGCAGTTGACTTTTATGTACATGGTCGGTTTTTTCGATTCAGAATGATAAAGTCGCCTTTGATATTGTTGAATAAATATTCCAGGATTACTTTGTCACAGGGGGCTCTCGTAGTCAGTAGGTCCCTTGTTCGAGACCTGAGTTCGTTTTCTTCTCTACATTAACTTTCCCCTTTCACCCCCTTTACTGTTCTCTTGCAGTGTCATGTCATTTCCTTTCATCTCCACTTTCTGATCTCTGAAAAGACTCAATTCAGTGTAAACAAACATTTAGAATACTGTACCTTCAATATCAGAAGGGGCCTTACTAGATAGAGAGAAAAACGGACGCATTCGAAAGAATCAGTTTTGCTGCAGGTTGGAGAACTAGCAGACGACTACCCCTGAGATCTGACTGGTAGAGGAATACACACCAAAAAAAAAGAAAGAAAAAAGGAGATTTCGTCATCAGGGGAAAGTTCTCTTCGTACATGGGAGGGGGGAGGGGGGCGGGATAAGCATTAAATTGGATAGGGGGACAGAGTAGTTAAATCCCTCTTCTTCTTCTTCTATCCCGTAGTTGGGGCAACCGTGGGGGCATCACTACATCTGAAAACCAGCTCTAGCCATCTATTTTTGTCCTCTGCTTTCCTTTCCTTTCCTTTAAGAAAATCCAGGGAGCAGGTAAAAGCACAAAAACCTCCATTTTTTCCCTCCAAAGTGTGGACTTCCCCGTTGGACACAATAAGACACAAAGGCATGGCTTTGCGATAAAGATAATGGGTTGAATTGTATCACAATCTATATCATGGCGCTTATCATATATGCGTATATCATTATATATATATATATATATATATATATATATATATATATATATATATATATATATATATCCTCTGCTGGTGGGGGGCCCGTAGTTTTACTATGGGGGAGCAAAGAATACACCTGCCGTGATGCTGCGTGTCGTAAGAGACGACTAAAAGTGCATAGGTCTGGTCGCCCGAAAAGTGCCAGTTTGCGGAGGGCCAACTACCCAACCCAGTAAAAAACAGTAAGTTACAGAAACACGGACAAACACAGCTTTTTATTTTTCGATCTTGGGAGACGGAGGAGCTTCTGCATCAGCAGGAACAATGAAGGACAGCGGACAAAGCCGAAAGGAAGACCTCGTGGAACTTGGAGAAGAATCACAGAAATCGATGTACAGAAAAGTGGGAAGACATGGAATAACATCAAGAGGCTAGCCCAGGATAGAGAAAAGTGGGGGGTGTTTGTCCGTGGCCTATACCCTGGTGCAGGGTGAGAAAGGCAATGATGATGATGATTATTATTATATATATATATATATATATATATATATATATATATATATATATATATATATATATATATATATATATATATATGCATTTTTTATAGCCATCCAATAAAGTTCCACATCGCACCGTGTTCGCCTTTCTTACACTCAATTGATTGGACGTATTATAAATGAAACATTTTGCGAGAGGTGTCATGTCGTCCCTCTAACGTTAGCCTACAGAAAAAACGTGCCCACAACTTTCAAGGAAAAGAACGCTATGTCCGTAAAAGGAGCATTATTGCTGGCGGAAATGTATGGATTACCCTCCTTTTCAGCCCTGTGGTGTTTTTTTAAGCAGGACATATGGAAATACATGTAAAATTGTCAATGTCCCGTTAGACCAAACCAAGGAGGTTAACAAACAAACAAACAAACAAAACAAACAGACACATAAACAAACAAAGCAAAACAAAACAAAAGGAAAAAATCCCCCAAATATCTTAGGTTCAAGAACGCCCTCTCGAACATTCCGGGGCACCGGGGAAGAGCGACTCTATTTTTAAAAACAGGTAAAAATTCGTCAGGGGAAAAGCAACTGCGCTGAGCGAATACCTCGTCTTGATGGTATTGATCATAATAATAATAATAATAATAATAATAATAATAGATAGCATTTGTCTAGCGCATATCCCCGCTCAACAGCAGGCTCTATGCGCTTTACACTATAATATTACCCCAGCAGACCATAGAACACTCCGAAACATTCTCAGCTTCCCGGGAAGCATACAGTGCAAGCAGCCGATTAAGCGCTCAAACACTAACAAACTGACAAGATCTTTCGCTGTCTATAGCCAGGTACCCATTCCCACCTGGGTGAAGTGAGGAAAATTCGTGTAAAGTGCCTTTCCCAAGGACACAACGTAGGGCCCCTGACGGGATTCGAACCCACGACCTTACGGTTGCGAGTCCGAGAGCCTAACCACTAGACCACCGACGCATGGTATCGATGCGGCCCGCCGACGATATACACTTTGTTTACAAACTTATTGAATGCTACGTTCTATCGTAAAAATTATATCAGATTCGGAACCGGAGTATCAAAATTTTAATGAGTAACTCGCGGATGATTCTTTTTCTTGTTGGATTTATGAGATCGCAATAAAGAAGTAATTTTTTATCTAGATTGCATCTGGTCGTTATTCTCTTTTAATCACGAGGAGGAAGGACAACTGTCATGTTATCTATGAACACCAGAATGGCATCTTTAAGGACAATTTTTAAAAAAAGGCTTACTCCAGATTTTCGGGATAAATTTAAGTTTCAATTGAGTTAGGCAGTACTGAAGTGGCTGTAAAGGTTGTAAAACACGAATCGAATCTGCGTTGATTGCCACAACAAGGCAAACACAAACATGAAGAGATCGTTATCAAAACTAAGAGTGTAACGATCGACATAAGGAGGAATTATACTATTTAGGATGGCTAAACATAAGGCTGATTCTAGATCTTTAGATCAAAACTAGGCTTGGGTAGAGTTAAGTTTGTACAAAGGTGTTTGTGAATATGGACACTTAGGTTGTAAAACACAAATGTGTTGATTGTTACAACTAGGCATTAACAAAAACTGAGAAGAATGTGATCAAAGCTAAGTGTGTATCAGCCGGTACAAGAAGGTTATAAACTGTTTAGGATATTTATTTTAAAAAAAGACAATTTCCAGATCCTCAGAACAAACTTAGGCTTGGGCAGAGATGTGGTCGTAACAGTAAAGATCGCCCTTTGGTATAAAACAAAATATGTATCGATTGTTATAACTAAGCACACACACAAAGAGAAGATTTTAACCAAAGTTAACAGAGTAACGACCGACATAGGAAGGTTCTAAATTATTTAAGATGAATAAAAATAAGGCTGAATCCAGATCCTGAGTTAAAATCTAGGTTTGGATAGAGTTTAGTCTGTACAGAATTGCTTGTCAAGATGCATACTTATGTTGTAAAGCCCAAATCTGAGTATCGATTGTTGCAACTGGGCATGCACAACATTGATCTGTAACCAAAGCCAAGATTGTGACGACCGACATAAGAAGGTACTAAACTATTTAGGACTTTCCAGGTCCCCTTTCGATTAAAGGAATGATCAGTGCATTAATATCAACTGAAAGTCATTGGCCTACTAACTATACTTTTACACCCTCCTGGAATGGAGCAATAAAAAAATTAGAAGGTCTAGATCTACACTCTCAAAACAAAATGTGCCTCGCGTAACGTGTTTTCCGACAGCTACGCAGATTTGTTTCGTTTCTAAAGGGAATATGCTAATCACAAAGGCCAAAGAAGGACGGGAACGTTTTGTCAAATATATTTTTCTAAATTCAGGAAATGAATAAATCGAAAATCGGACTCCGGCATGGGGCCCTATCTATCTTTTTGCAGGCACTTGCCATCTTTCAACTGTGTAACTGTTGCAGTTTTATGTGAAAAGTTTCCAAATATATATTGGATAGCAGGGTTTCTCGTTCGATGAACGGACTCAAAAGAATCGATCGTCAAGTCATGGTGGGATCAGTGCACGCACTCTTTGTGAACGGAAGCCTCACTTGTTTACAGTGGCGTCTTAGAAGACGGACTTTCCCAATATTATATCTAAACTAAACTAATGAAAATCTGAAAATTAAACTACAGTGACTTCAGAATCCTCAGTAAAACTGTGCACCCTTTAAATGATTATGAACCACCGTCAATTTCAAATTCGAAAGTTAAGCGGTTCCGAAGGTTTAGCGGCCAAAGTGACGAACTTTCACAAAGATAATACGTTATAGAATTCTAGATGATTAGAAATCAGGCTGATTCCAGATCCTTGGGTCAAAACTAGGCTTGGATAGAATTAAGACTGTACGTAGGTGCTTGTAAGGATGCACACTAAAGTTTTAAAACACAAATATTATTATGGGGGATCAAGGGCTGGTGAAGGGCCTCATTTAAAAGATGAGAAACACCCAAGCGTCTCATATAGCTTCTCCCAGTCTAGCCAACCGCACCTACTCGTGGTGATCCCTGTCTGCACTGACGTGGCTCTGGCAAATGGCGAACCGTTGGTGCCAACAAACCAACCCCCCTTTGCCAGGAGGGGTAAAATCAACAGGCTGGGAGTAAGTGTGACCCCACAAGGTGCGGAGGGCTGAACCCACCGGCGTGTGGTAGACGCTATGCCCCCCACCAACACACTCTCACTCTCCCTTGAGTGAGTGTCCTCCTCTGCTACCTCACCTACTTCTTCTACGCACTCCCTGTGGTTGGCCTGTGCTCTACCTTTGGCCTTGTGCATCTCCATGGATTCTCCTGGTCCCTGCAAGGATGAACACACCACTGGGTGGGATAGGCCTCTGGGACATGGCATGCCTAAACATGGACGTCTACGTACCGACACAAAGGATCCAGGACGTGACAAGCTGCTCGTCTGTGTGATTTTGGCTCAACAATGCTGCCAGGGTCAGACCAGATTAAGTTGACCCCCCACAGCCCGCCAGGAGACAGCGGTGGCGGGGAATGGACCACAGTGGATCGTGCCTTGACCACATGTAAAACGGAAGCCAGTACCTGCTCAGCGCGTTGCCCCACTTCTGTGAGAGACAAAACTTGTAGCTCAGAAATCTCAATGTCAGATGCACCGGACTGCTGGTAGACCACAGACCTGGGTGGGAAGAAAAGCCACAGGCTCCCCAGCAAATATGGCAAAGAAAAATAAATTAAATTCATCCGAGCTCGGGCGACGCCTCGTTTATCAAGGCCCGCGCCATGCAGTGCCTCTCCAGGCTGCTGGTGAAAAGTTAGCTACTGGGAAAACAGAACAGTTTCGACTACTCCAGGTCAACGTTTGCGGCCTCGCAAACAAGAAAATAGAAATTTCTCACCTTTTGGACTCAAGAAAAATCCACATTGCCCTATTACAAGAAACTATTCACCGTAACACAGACCCCTATATCCCAGGTTACACCCATTATACCTGCACATGCCCTGACTGCCAGGGTGTAATCACCTACATCAGAAATGACATACAAGGAAAAGTTGAGAACATCACAACTGATACAAGAACAGACACCCAAAAAGCTACAATTTGGTATGCAGATTGCAAATTTACAATCTTTAACATCTACAGCCCCCCAGGAAATGACTGCTCTTTTTCATTTCTTCAAGAATCGATATACACCAAGACAATAGTTGCGGGTGACTTTAATGGCCACTCTCGTCAGTGGGGATACAGAACATACAACAATAGCGGAATGGCCATAGAGGAACTCTGTGGCACAACAAACTTCCTTGTTCTCCAAGACAAGAAATCTACCCCTACCCTTCTACACAGGGCTCACAACACACTCAGCAGGCCTGACTTGACCATCCTTTCATCCGACCTCTTCCAAAGACACACCACAGAAGTCCTTGACGGCATAGGTAGCGACCACAGACCCATCATGACTTTGGTGTCGACCCCAAGCCAAAGTCACTTTGTACAAAAGACCAATTGGAATTTTAAAAAGGCGAACTGGGAGCTCTACAAGACAACAACAGAAAAGCTCCTGAAAGATATTATACCAAACCCCTCTGTTGATGTCTTCTGTGGCGCAATAACAGATTCCCTGCTCAAGGCTGCGGCTCTCTGCATCCCTAGGGGTTGCAGGAAAAAGTACAAGCCTTTCTGGAACAAGAACATCGAACAAGCAGTCCAAGACAGAGAAAATGCTCGAAAAACTATTGAAAGCGATCCTACAACAGGAAACAAAATTAACTACAAAAAAGCCTCAGCTAAGGTCAAACAGACAACCCTCTTGGCCAAAAGAAACAAATGGAGCACCACAGTTGCAGACCTTGATCTACGTAGAAACGGAGCCAAAGCATGGTCACTTCTCTCCAACTTGTGTGGAGAAAAGCGCCGAAACAACCCAAAACCCATGGACACAGAGGAAGGCACCATCGTAGAAGACCAAAAAAAGGCAGAAACCTTCAACAAGTTCTTTGCTTCTATAAACAAAGCTACACACCACACTGACCAACATAGAGACTGTCTGAAAAGACTGAAGGAGAAAGAGCATGCGCCAAATGCAAGCATCTCTCTCTTTGAAGATGACTTCACACTCACTGAGCTCAACAGAGCAATGAAGAAACTGAAGCCCCGCAAATCCCCAGGACCAGATAAGATTCACAATGAAATGCTTGTCAACCTCAGTCCCATTGGTAAGGGTTATATTCTCCAGCTGATCAACAAGACGTGGAATGAAAACACCATCCCCAGAGCATGGAGAAACGCCATCATCACACCCATTCTCAAGAAAGGAAAACCTGCTGAAGAAATGAAAAGCTATCGACCCATTTCACTCACCTCATGCATCGGGAAGCTAGCAGAGAGAATGGTCAACCACCGCCTATACTGGTGGTTGGAAACAACCGGTGCCCTGGACAGCAACCAAGCAGGATTTCGTGAAGGCCAACGAACAGATGACCAGCTCTTCAGGCTCAGTCAGAAAGTCCTTGATGGCTTCCAGGAAAAGAAGCACACAGTTGCAGTATTCGTCGATCTCCAGCAAGCCTACGACAGGGTTTGGAGAAAAGGCCTCCTGTGGAAGATGACACAGACAGGAATCCACGGGAAACTCTACAGATGGGTGAAGACCTTCCTTACAGACAGGACAATCCAGACCAGGATTAACAATGGTGTGTCATCCAAAGCTGTACTGGAGGAGGGCCTACCCCAGGGTTCCTCTCTGAGCTGCACACTTTTCCTTGTTTTCATCAACGACCTGCCTGAGACACTGAAATCAGAGAAGGCCCTATATGCCGACGACCTAGCCATCTGGCATACAAGTAAACAAGCTGGCATCAGTGCACGGCTTATAAATGAGGATCTAGATAGATTCAACAACTACTTCTGCAAGTGGAAACTAAAAGCAAATTGTACCAAGACAATCTACACCGTCTTTACAAAAAGCCACAAAGTTGCAAAGCAAAATCTCACCATCTTACTTGCAGGAAACAAACTAGAAAAAGTTGAAAACCCGACCTACCTTGGGATCGAGCTGGACAGACAGTTTTCATGCAAAAACCATATCTGGAACCTGAAGACGAAGGCCAACAAGAGACTTAACCTTCTAAGACGACTGGCTAGCACTTCATGGGGAGCGGACAAGGATGCACTCAGACAGCTATATGTTGGCTATGTACGATCTGCCATGGAATATAACCTAACCTTACAGACAATCTGCAGCAAACCAACTCAGAGGTCTCTTGACAAAATTCAAAATCAAGCTGTACGATTTATCTCCGGAGCTTTGAGATCCACTCCAACTGCAGCTTGTGAAATCCATACAAACCTGGAACCCTTTGACTTGCGGAGAGAGGCAGCAGTAGTAGAGATGAGTGAGCGCTACAAAAGACTGGAGAAAAACCACCCAAACAGGAAAATAATTGAACAGAGACGACCAAAGAAACGGATTCATGGAAGATCAATACTTGACACAGCCACTGAACTAGCAGAAAACACCATCTTCCATGTAACAGAGAAATGCTGCAGCCTTTAAGACCAGAACTCCCCCCAAACACTAACATCAAGAACGCCAACATCAAAACCTCCCTCATAAAAGAGACGGTGAAAAAGGAATGTGACCCAGTAGAACTGAAGACAACAGCTCTGAAGACAATTGACTCCTACCCTAGTGATTCAATTCATATTTATACAGACGGGTCAGCCTTCAAGGGAACTATAAACGCAGGCTTTGGGGTAAGAATTGAACATCCTGACAAAACATGTGAAGAGCTATTTGACGCATGTGGTACTTCTTGTACAAATTACGAGGCTGAGGCAATCGCCATTGAAGCAGCAATCCTCCACCTGACCAACATTTTCATAATATATCCAAACAAAATCAAGAACACTATTATCTTCACAGACGGAAAGTCAGTACTCCAAGCTCTGGAAAACATGAATTTCGAAAGCCCAGCCTGCCTATCTGTGGCTCAAACAATCAACACCTTCCTACAGACCTATGCCGTCGACCTGACACTACAGTGGATACCTGGCCACAGCAACATCCCAGGAAACGACAGAGCAGACACCCTTGCCAAGAAGGGAGCATCACAAACACAACCACACAACCCAGTATCACAACAGACAGCCAAGAACATCATCAAATGCAACACCAGGGAACAGTGGCTGAATGGATGGGCAATGTGCAAAACTGGAAGAATTGTATTTGCACACATGACAGCCCCCAACTCTAAAGATGCAATAAATTCCCTGAGTAGAAGAGAACAAGTCACAATATTTCGCCTGCGAACACAACACATACCACTAAATTCCTACTTTAATAGGATCCGCAAGGATACCCCACCTGACTGCCCGTTGTGCGACTGCCAGGATGAAACAGTACCACACCACCTCTTTAGCTGCCCAGCACTTTGTGACCTGCGTAGCACCTACCTACCTGCCTTCCCAGACATCGGAAACACTCTATACAGCAACAAAGCACAGCTGATTAAAACCTGTCAATTCTTTGCCATATCGACAGACCGAAGGGCTAGAACCCAAATGGCGGCTGGATCGGAAAAGTAAAGTAAAGTAAAGCATTATGTTTCAATTGTGGCAACTAGATCAAGGCCTGTACAAAAATTGGAAGATTATAACCAAAGCTTACGACCGATAGAGGAAGGTGCTAAAGTTCTTAGGATGGTTAAAAATAAAGCTGGACACAGTCACAATTAGATCTAGGTATGGAACAATTTAGTCAGTACAAAAGTGCATGTATATATTCACTCTCAGGTTGTAAAAGAAGAATATCCTCAGGTCAAAGATAGGCTTGAATAAATTTAGTCCATATCATTAAGTAACACACGGCATATCGCTTTTCATCGGCATAATCTTTTCAAATACAAGAGCTTTCAAAATATATTAACCGGTTTTTTTTCATAAGAGGGGTAGTTGTAATTTTGATTCCACTCAGTCTGGTAAATAATATATCTTTTTTTTAAATACTCGAGAACCGTTTTAAATTAATAATTTTAACATTGACCTTGAGCGGGCTTTATTTGCGCCGTCTCGGCTGAGATATTTACCTTCTCGACCGTGACTTCATGATTCGCGACACGATGGAATAAGGCACTCGTCCGTTTTAAAGCATATAGCTATATACAGATATATGCATGATCATTAATGTCTAAGGCAAGCGCAAAAGCTATAATCATAATACATCAGAGGTATTTTGTTTGTGTGTAAAAATGATTGGCATCTCAAAATTCAGTTTTTATCCAAAGGCAAAAAATCAGCCCAACTCCGGCCGGCTCGTATCTTTAAAAAAAACAAACAAACAGAAAAAGAAAACAACTTTTATATGTATACGTTCATACCTCAGGGCAGTTTCATATTTTACTAACAAATGCGGGACGCACAACGTGACTCATTATGCTAGACTGGAATTATGAGAGGTATAATTATTATGTTGTCACCATGGAGAGTATTGTCATCATCATATCATCATATTATATGATTGCGCTCCTGGACAAACTAGGACCAGGTAACTGAGTAGTTTTGGAATGATCAAATGTCACAACGCTTTTGGGAAAGCCTACCCGAAAGCCCGTATAGAAGGTGGAAGGGAAGAAAACGAAAATGAAAAAAAAAAAACTCGAACAGAAATCCTAGCTTTATTCCTGAATGGCAGAACATAGAAGGAGAGGAAAGATAAGAAAACCGCACTTTGACGTCATGGGATTAAATATAAAAAAAAAAAACCCAAACTATTTAGGACACATTCTTCGTAATTTGCAGGGGTAGGGAAATAGCTACAATGACCAGGTTGAAGAACAAAACCATCAGCAATGTCCCAGCTCTGCTCTCCGTCCCAATTCCGTCAACGCAACCCCCCCCCACCCCCCACCCCCCAGAACCATCCCTATGACCTTGATGGGATTCTCTAAAAGTTGCCTCACTTTGAACTCAGTGTGAGCCACGACCACCTTGAACAACAAATTAAAGTCCTAGTCAAACCAGTTCGGCAAGTGCTCGGTAAACACCGTCTGAATCACTGTTTGCAGCCGTGCGTGCAAGAAATTGCATCGGGTTGTTTTGGCAAGGGGGTATAAAAGAGCCCAAACACTGCAGTATGTTAATTCTTCGTGACATTTGAAATCATTCTCGTTTTTCCACGAGTCGATATACAGGTGACACTTTGTAATATAGAGCCATCGACCTCAGGGGGTGGCTAAATCGTCTCTAATGATACACATTTAAAGCGAAAGCAATGCTGTTATCTCTTATTGGTTATCACAATCATTGATTATTTTTACAATTGCTATTACTGTTATCAACATCAATTTTATTGCCATTACTTTGTTTGAACTATAACAAAATGTAAAACTTTTCAAGTCTTTTCCATTTGCTCTGGAAAAATTTGAAACGAAAACCTTGATTTGAGTCTTGTATATTTTGGGGGATTACAAGATGGAATGTGAAAATAGAGAAAGGGTGTGGAAATTATAGAAATTGAGTCCTTCAAAACACGTTTCTAGTATGTGTATGATTCAAGCTGTTATTTTTACTTGATTCGTGTGGATTAAAAAGATATTTATTCAAGCTCAGAGGGTAGGAAGAGGATGGGGAGTACAGGACCTCATTGTAAAGTCCGTGTCCTATAATATATACGTTCGGTTTATGGGCATAGAGCACCCCAAAGACCTTTCGTGGTACAGACGTATACATACAAAAATGCTGTGTTGACGATTCAAGTCAGTGACATTCACATCGTAATCCAGACTGTGTAGCAGAAGAAAAGGGCTCAACAAAGTGTTCAAACATTCCTGTGTGTTAAAAGATGGCTCAACAAAATGGCCTAACTCATCTCAACGATGTCCAAGTCCTCCCAGTGGAAGAAGATGGCTCAACGAAATAGCAAAACTATTTTGTATGGCAGAAGACGACTAAGTTTCTCGTGCCAGTTTTGTAACGTGCAATTCTGTGATGATGTTTGATTAACCTTAAACTGTTTTTTTCCTCATATCCTCGTTTCGTTTTAACAGAGGTTTTACGGCGCTCGCAACTGCATAAGGTCATATGAGCGCCCCTCACATATCCTCCAATATCTGCAGGTGATGTTTGCATCACCTCTTCTCATATTTCATGCAGGCTACAGTGACGTTTGCAATACCTCTATCTATTCATTAAATTTACCCAAATGCAGGTCAGGATTATATTTGCAGTACCTCTAACTATTTTTTCTTCAGATCCACCAATATGCAGACGAAGGTGATGTTTGCAGTGCTCATGGTTGCTGTCGTGCTGCTGTGTGGGCCTGTCGCTGACTCTGGGGCGGAAGCAGCTGCTGTGCGCTGTTTTGACGCCAAAGACGCACGTGAGTAAACAAAAGATCACAGATGCTGTATGATAATAAAGGGTTAAAACAAGAAATTGTGTTCCGACGTGGTGGAATCAGGGCTGGTCCATTTTTGAACATACTGAGTTATCGATATCAGCTTCAAGCTTGTTCATTTGTCTTGCTTTTTTACTTTTGGTTTAAAAAAATACCCATCTATCTAGGACAGAATTAGAGATTTGTGCGATTGAAGGAAGTGGGGTTGTCTGGTGTCAGAGGAAAAGTTAGGGACAAAATGGCCGGCAAGGTTTGCTAACCTTTTTAAGAACCCTTAAAACTACAAAAAGGTTTCTTTTTTGTGAAATCCATACATAAGTGTACTTTAAATGGAAATATAAGGTAATGGTGACAAACATCGGAAGGTTTCTTCGATTGCATTATTTTGACGAGGACCTTATTTCGCAAACTGAATAAAAATGCAGTGGCGAGAGGGGTGGGGATGTGGGTGAGGATGGCAGATTACGATCAGTCACATTGTTTCGTAATCTCAGTGGCAATAGAAAATGTTTTATAAGTAAAACAAAAAGTTTGAGTAGCATTCTGTTTCAATTGATTAAATAGAATAAGCATAACGTTCTTCTAATATCGTAATGTGTTCTTTTCTCTCCAGCTCTTCTGGCTGCTCTTCAAGGGGGCGGTGGAGCTTGTGGTGGTCGTGAAGGTCGCAAAAGGCGCGAGGCGAATCAGGAACCCGTTAATGCAGAAAAGTTTGTGGAAAAATAGAACTTCCAGCCCTTGTTTTCGAGGTGTGAATACTTTTCTTCCTTATAATATAAGGACGTTGTTATGATGAATTAGCTTTTGCCTGTTGTAATCCTTTAAAATAAATGATCTAGCTGTTGATTTACAATCAAACCTAACATTGTTTAATTATTACCAATGAACGAGTTATTTCCCCCCCCCCC
>NW_004797795.1:549755-554284 GCF_000002075.1 Aplysia californica
TGTGTGTGTGTGTGTGTGTGTGTGTGTGTTGTTCTTTTGCTTGTGGTCTGAGATTTTTAAACAATTTTAGAGAAAAGTGTTCATGTTTCACAAGAGTAGTTTCATACTAATTAAGATAAGAATGTCTGTCATCCACAGACAAAAGAGGGATTTTGATAATTTTAATACACATGACAGTATGTGTTTTACTCTCCGATCGACACATTTTAGACCATTTAGGAGGCAGAGTTCCGACCCTTCCTGTCAGGGTCAATCCAGGCGAAAAGGGAAACAAAATATCCCAGCAGAAAGACAAAGATACTCTATAAACATTTTCCTAAACCTATACTGAGTGTGAGTGGTTTGTGTGAGTGTGTGTGTGTGTGTGTGTGTGTGTGTGTGTGTGTGTGTGTGTGTGTAAAGGGGAAGGGAAAGGGGTAGTGTGGCTGTGAGTGTTTGGGTGAATGGGTGCATGTTATGTGGAAAGGAAGGGGTGAGGTTGAATGCGTGTGTGAGCTTTTTTTGTGATCACGTGGTCACCAATTATCCGAACATCATCAGGCGTACACCCAGTATAATTAATCAAAAGGGAGCTCATTCTACTCGATTAAAGGATTTGCATGTAAAGATGAACATTGCCTCTGACACCATGGAATGAATATTCCAGATTTATTTCGTCATAGGGGGCTCTCGTAGTCTAGAGGTACGGTGATCACTCTCATTCATTAGATCCTGAGTTCGAAACCTGACAGTGACGAAACATTTCTTCTCTAGAATTGCCTCCCTTCACCTCCTTCCCTGCTCTTTTGCAGTATTCTGTGATCTGCTTTTATCTTCTCCCCCCCCCCCCCTTTTTCCTTACTATGCTCCTTCCTCCCGCTCCTCTGGGCTCTCCTATCTTCTATTTCTGACTTTTTTCACTGCTATTTATGGCCCCATCTTACTGCTGTCTCTCAGCCACACTCCTGATTGGGTAGGTAAGATCTAATCTAAATACCTAGCCTTCTTGGATACGAGCCCTCCCAAAAATTAGTTCTGGGCATGTGAAGTTATTGTTTTTATCAAAGCTTGTTCATTTGCCCATCTTCTAATGAAAAATACCCCATCTGTCTTGAATAGAAGTCGAGATATTTGCGACTGAAGAAGATGGGGGTTGCCTGGTTTCAGTGGTAAAAGTAGCAAGAAAATGTGAGGCCTTGGGAGCTGAACAATTTCTAGTAAAATCCACACAGAAATAATATTAAGTTGTTTTTAAATGGACAAAAAAGAGTTGAGCCAAAAACAGCAAAAAAACAAAAACAAAACAACAACAACAACAACAAAAACAACGACAACAACAACAAAAACCCAACAGAATTCAATTTAAAAAGTCAAATCGAGGGGAAAAGGCCGGTATCTTCGATTTCATTATTTTAACGAGCGCCACGCACAAAGCCTCAAAAACTGTACTTTTGAAATAAGAATGTGACTGCCTGACAGCGAGGGGCCCTCTGGAGAAAGCTCTCTTCGTCCATGAGGGGGTAACCATTAAATGATGTAGGGGCGTACGAGTGGGTTCATCCGACGAGGGGTAAGAGCACAAAAACCTCCTTAATTTTCTTTCCAAAAGTGCTGACTTTCCCATTAGACATGACAACGCTCAAAGGTATGGCTATGCGAAAAGGGGTTCAATATATCATAATTTATGCAATTGCACTTTCTGGACAAACTTGTATACATGCATTTTTAGCCAAACAATCCCATAAAATTCCACATCTCACTGCGAGCGCCTTTCTCACATCCAAATGATTTGACGTAATATAAATGAAACGTTTTGCGTGACATTAGGCTCATATTCAGCGTTATGTTGTCGTCTCTGGCGTTATAGAATAATGCACCCATGGCTATCAAAGGCTCAAAGGAAAGCACCGTTTGTCAAGGAAAGAAGGGAGACAACACCTACAACGAAGTATGATGTGTATTGGTGATGTATGGATTATCACCCGTTCCAGCTCAGTAATACTTTTTTAGAGGCAGAACCTCTACCATTAGACCGAGCCAGGTAGGCAATAAAACAAACAAACAAACAAAACAAACAAACACACACACAAACACACAAACAACAACAACTACAACAAACTTGAATATTCCCAAAATCACCCAGGTTCAAGAACGACCCATCGGACATTCGGACAAGGCTCATCCACACCATGGCCCATTATGATACCAGCTGGGTTCACAAAGTTTAATTGTGCGTGAAAGAATTCCACAGATCACACACAATTTAAAAAAAACCCAAATCAATAATGATAACAGTTGGCAACAAAATCTAACTTTTTTCCTGCGGCATGGAATTTGTTGATTTGATTTACAATAGTTCAAAGTCACCAAAATTTTTAAAAATGGCATCAGTTTTGCTTTATCTCGTCAAGTTTTTGGTGGCATTTCCACTGTTTTTGCTGTACACTATTGAATTAGATATAATAATAACAAATGCCACCTTTGTTTAGAAAAAAAAGAATATGAGGCATAGAAGATTTTGCAATATAAATCAAGTCACTCCTCAATTTCACAGTAGTACTGGGTACAGCATTCAGAAATAGAGCATGTACTTCAGTTGGGGGTAACATAATTTTTATTCACTACTGAAGCTTTCTTTTGCTGGATTGTCTCGAATCTGGAGTGCGTCGTTTCTGGACAGTCTCTTTGAATTGCCTGCTTCAACAGTAATCTGTCATCGTGTTGTTGTCCCATTGGCCTTGAAGCATCTCCTCCATAATCTTTAAGCTTTCATGAAATAGTTCATCTTGCTCATCTCTGATATCTCTACAATTTTGAGGAAAATCAACAAAATTAAGACCATTAAAGGAAAAAAAAGAATAACCTTGTCACCCATGTTGCGCACAAATGATGGAAGATGTCTAACAAATTTTTAACCCCAAATCTTAAAATTTTCTTCTTTTCTGTTGCTCCAAAAGATTTTCTCCCATCGAGTCTGTGGTCACCTTTCTGGTATGCCGCACACCGAAAACACCAGCCCTTACATTCTCGTAACTCAGATAAAGAAAAGCTATTGCTACTTGAAACAACCCCCTTCAAAGTCGAGGGCTCTCACAGATAGTTTCATCAAGCCTTATCGGATATAAATGGGAGGAAAGATGATTTTTTCCCTCAACACAAGTGGTTAATTTGTCACATTTTTCTCCCCAACTATTTGAGCTGCCCTCCCAGGTCATATCTTTGTTCCCAGTGTTTTTCCTTTGACTATCCCACCGACAAAGAGATCATGGCTACTTTCTAAAGTCACCCTGTTTGTTAAGTAAGGCGTTAGCCATTTTCAGATCAACACGAACCGTTTTTCAAATCAATCCAGCACTGTTTAATTTTCATATGTGCCTGTGTTCTTCTCTATGCAGAACCGAGTAACCACCAAGAACAGATTCAAATGAATTTCCATTATGGTATAGGATACACCTCAGACTTTCTTTTGAACTGTCTAAGAAAAGTCTCCTCTCATTCGGATGGTAATCAGATACACCCGGTGCACGTACCTTGTACTTCCTGACAAAAGACAAAGTCCTTGACTGTTACAAAGTACTGCAGTAGTTCCTTTTCCACACTATGATAAAACATTATTTATAAATTTTTTTAATGGTTTTGAACAAAAAAGATTCTGATAAATCGTTGTCAAATCATTCAATTTTGGTTAATAAAAACAACTAAGAATTGAAGTCCATTTGCGTTTTTAAAAATGTTGATTTCCATCCTTAAGATTGCACAATACTTTTACAAAATCAAATCTTCAAATAATGTTTTTACGCCAAAATACGGTCTTTATAGGTAAACCAATACTTCAGCAGGTATTTTTTTTTCTCACATTCTTGTAAAGACTGAAGGTGAACATGGACAGTGTCTTTTTTGTAGGGTACTAGTACTATAGTTGATTTTTTTAAACGTTTATAGCACCGAAAAAGAACCATACTTTGACTATTATTCATCACTTATCTGTTTTGGATGAAAGGTCACACATTTAAAGGTTCAACATGTTACTCTCATTCATTAAAGTTAAGCTTTAAATGAAACTAGATCTATAGGTTGTTCTATTTGAAAACTTCTTATTTTTGCTAGATTGAAATGAAAATATATCACTTTTTTTATGGACCAAAAACCTGATGTGATACGCAAAAGAAATATGTCGTTTCTGGAATCAGCGACCTCAAATTACGTTAGAACAACCCTTAATTCTAATGCCAAAAATGTGTGTCGACCAGAATAATGGATACAATTTTATTTATTTTTTAGCATTTGTATAGCGCATATTCCCTCTTAACAGCAAACTCCGTGCACTTTGCAATCCAGTTTATTACCTCAGCAGATCATAGATAAACTCTGGGAGGCAAACAACCCAAGCAGCTTATTAAGTGCACAAGCACTAGCAAACTGACAAAGGTCTTTTGCCGTCTTTAGCTGGGTACCCATTCCCACCACAAGTTAGCTTCAAATAGAAGAAGAAGAAGAAGAAGAAGAAGAAGAAGAAGAAGAAGAAGAAGAAGAAGAAGAAGAAGAAGAAG
>NW_004797795.1:554811-558025 GCF_000002075.1 Aplysia californica
AAAAACAACAACAACAACAACAACAACAACAACAACAACAACAACAACAACAACAACAACAACAACAACAACAACAACAACAACAACAACAATAACAACAACAACAACTGAACGCATTTATTGTTTTGTATCGTATATTATATATTGATATGAGATACATTTCATAAACTGGACGGATTTCAAGAGGAATAATAAAACAGTGAAAAACAACGACTTTAGCTTCTAAACTATATTGAATAATGTTTTAGATAATAAATAGACCTTTTTGTTTTATCACAGCAATCAATTCTTGCAAAAAGGGAGATTACTTACATCTGTGAATATCTGTGAAACACGGCAGTCTTGTGGCCGAGGGCCTGACAGAGATGAGGAAGATTTGCTTATAATCGGCTCAATGGATGTGTTTATACAAGATACTTTAACCCAACGTTGTCTACATGGAGTGTTCGAAACCCTAGTGAATGTGTGAGTTTATCTCAGGATTTTGCGAGAACTTTCCTAAGGTAAAAACTAGAGTACTTCAGGTACATTTTGTGACCTGATCTTGAGTTCCAGAATTATGTAGTAAAAGTTGTTAATAATTTATTGACATCGTTGCATTATTTCGCAATGAACTCCATCATTTACGAAGCACTTCCATCCGCATTATTGTATAATTCAGGCTTAGGTCGTATTTTTTTTAAAGTGTGGGTTCGTGGGGACCTCTGACAACCATAGGGGTTTTAACGCGGGATAAAGGCAGGAGAACACTGATCTAAACGTAAGTTACGTTTAAAGAATACTGAATTCCTTTGCACAAGCCACCTGCTACAGTTGCACTATGTCCAGCCACAGACCACTCTCTTGTAAAACATTGGTGGAGGTATGTGTGCAGGACGGGGTTGAGAGTGGAGGTTGTTTTCTACGGTACGTCTTTACACTTTGTTCAGACAAAGATAGTACAAGACAAGATGGGCCACTCAGCCTAAAAAGTGTCCGCAGGAAGTATGCTCTTTGCTTCAGATGGCGCTGCAGTCTGTTTTGAAGCTCTCTTTCGTTTTTCCAGAAGAAGAATAGGAATAGCACCTCCTTGCGTGCGCAGATCGACTGCTGTTCATCAGCAGTTCGGGTACGTTCAGTGCGGAGTTTTAGGGTTTTTTTTTATTTTAATGACCTCGCGCCCTTCATTCTAAAGTCAAATTAAACGAAGAAAACCATCTCCTTTTCCTCCGGAAGAGGTTTTTTGTCAGCGTAACCATTTTTAAAAAGCGTTCTTCCGAAATGTATCCCAAAACTTGCTAGTTTCACTTTGATTTTTTAAAACTCAAGTAGGGTAACTCTGTTCGCAAAGAGTGCGCTTTTGTGAAGAGGGCGCCACCAAATTTTGAGGACACTTTTTTAATTGGCTCAAAGAGAGAAGTGGCCCATCTTGTCTTGTACTATCTTTGATTCAGACCCATCAACCCTTTTACATTCTGAGCTTTTCGGGGTAAAGTGCTGCAGTCTTTTGGTC
The DNA here is from genome assembly GCF_000002075.1 of Aplysia californica. Classification (NCBI taxonomy): domain Eukaryota; kingdom Metazoa; phylum Mollusca; class Gastropoda; order Aplysiida; family Aplysiidae; genus Aplysia; species Aplysia californica. The sequence continues at coordinate 556,304 of NW_004797795.1, forward strand.
TGCCCCTGAACCCTATTTCTAACCCTTTTTTCCCCACAAATTCACAAAGGATGATAAAACTCCTTCCCAAAATTTTCATTCTTTCAATTCCCCCCCCCCCCCCCCCTCTATGTATGTATTATGTAAATGTGTGTGTGTGTGTGTGTGTGTGTGTGTGTGTGTGTGTGTGTGTGTGTGTGTGTGTGTGTGTGCGTGCGTGCGTGCGAGCGTGCGTGCGCTTTGGTACGTGTGTGTGTCTATTTGTTTATCATATTGATTCTCTCAATAAAATCATTTGCTTTCTTCTTCCTCATAATATAGTATTCTCTTCTTTACTCTAGCCGAGACGATTATTGAATTGCCCCTCTCACGAGGAAGGCGAGGTCCCACTCGACCCCTTCAGCACCTCCAAAAGCAACAGGACACCCCCGATAGCTTCTAAAAGCAGGGCCACGATTGCCAGGCCGAAGGAGTATCCAAGCTCGTCGTCTGATCCACTCACATTAGGGTCGTCTTCGAACTCCGCCCCAAAGATGATGACGGCAAGCAGCCAGCACCCAGCTGTTCAGGAGTAGACGGAGAGGAAATAATTACTCAGCTGGTAATTCGAAAGGATTAAAGAATGTCTACGTGCTAAATTAAAAACGTATTTGAGTGCTCATACAGAGACGTGGATGAGCGAAAAAAGAATGTATGATTAAATGAATGAATGAATAACTGAACGAACGAAATGATGACTAAATATATGAATGGATGAACGGATGACTCAATGAATGAATGAATGAATGAATGAATGAATGAATGAATGAATGAATGAATGAATGAATGAATGAATGAACGAATGAATGAATAAAGGAATGAATGAATGAATAAAGAAAAAGCTAATGGCAATGACTGTATAAAAGTCAATCAATGATTAAGTACACGTGGAAAACGTCTAATATGCAAAAAAGAAAGATTAAATTAGTTGATAAATAGTTAATATAGAAATAAATATCAAATCGCAAGGTTAATTTTATGATGACTGTTGCATACATACATAAATTCAGTTGAGCCAAAGAACATTTAAACAATCAAGTATGTACACACACATAAACATATAAATTATGCATAAATTAAAAAATGAATACATAAATTAATAAATACACAGCAATACCTAAGCCAACCAATTTATGAGTAAATATATAAATGAATAACCCTATACGGGTGGTGAAGCAGATCTAAATAATAAAGGCTGCCATTCCCATAATTTGCTGATGTTTGTTTCAGATCTGGCACTCCATGATGATAATGACGACGATATGAATGCCAATAACGTCCGTCAATAAATAAATAAATAAATAAATAAATAAATAAATACATTAATTATATGAGCCAATGAACGAAAAAAGGAATTTACGAATAAACGAAAAAGTGAATACCCAAATCAAATACCTGTGACAAAGCAGATGATAGAGGCAGCCATTCCCACTTCCTTGTTGCTCTTGCAGCTGTCCCAGAAGATGTACAGGACGATGAGGAGGCACGCAACATTGATGCCCACGAAGCCGAAGATAGCGAAAGCTTGGACAGCCCCAACCCATTCTGAGGGCCAGACAGGAATAGATTAACCACAATTGTATTTTTTTAAAAGATCTAAAAAAAGATCAATTACATACATACATACATACATACATACATACATACATACATACATACATACATACATACATACATACATACATACATACATACATACATACA
>NW_004797796.1:0-1223 GCF_000002075.1 Aplysia californica
AAAAAAAAAAAAAAAAACCCTACGTAATAGATATGAGAGCATTGGGCGGAGGAAGTGCTTTTCGGACATTTTCCGTATGCAACCAGAGTCTTTTCGATGCAACATATGCAACTTCATTCTGTGCATGTGCAAAATTTTCAATTCTCGAGTCAGAAGCGTAAAACAAGGTGTGCACTCTTTAAAGCTAGTCAAAGTCGGACACGACATCGTGACCGCAGGCTTTTCGACGTTTTATTGGGTTTTTTTTATCGTTTTTTTTTTTAAACATAGGTCTTCGTAGGTCCCCTATCAACACAATTTAGATCAATAGCAGATGGGCTCGACCCTGCTTACCAGGGCTAACTCGGGCTGAGAGGGATACAACAACATCCCAGAAGAAAGACTGAGACAGTCAATAAAAATTATTCCTACTCGGGAATCGAACACGGGTCTCCTGTGTGCTGAGGTGAAGCACCTAATCGCTACACCACAGACACCGGTACTGCACTTTTATGGCAAAAGATAAATCAAAAGCGCTAACGTAAATAGTAGGTCCAATCAGAAGGTCAAAGAGAGATCCACGTCACAGTGAGAGAAGTGTGGTATCGTTATCGATTACGAATTCACCTACTTTTTCTTTCATCCCTCAAGCTTTAAATAAGATAAGGCGATAATCAATAAAAGATTAATCCCACCTGGCGACAGAAAACCTACACACTTTTTTTGTGGACAATAGGTGTAACTGTAGTGGTTTTGTCCACTATTTTGACCATTCTCAGATCGTGACTGGTTTTTTTAGTACATGTTTAAAGAACACGAATTTGACTCCAATTCATGACTATTAAAGGTAAAGAATATGAAATTAGGCCTATGTACGCGCGGGTCTAACACAATTAACCCCACCCGGTGACAGCAGAAGACTTACAAACTTTTTTTTCAAAATACGTAGGCGTCACTGTAGACGTTTACTTTTCCCCTTTTCAGTATCAAATCGTGACTAGAATTTCTCTATAATAAACGATAAAAAATGCCAAATGCTTGATTGTTACTATTGTGACTATTAAAAAGAAGGTGAACTGAATCAAAGATAGAAGTGTACAATTTTTGGCTGAATGCACGTGTTGCGTAATTCGAAAGGTGTGCGCAGGTTATTTATTTGTTTAAATTGTTATTATTATTAGGTCTATTATCATTATTATTATTATTATTATTATTATTATTATTATTATTATTATTATTATTAT
>NW_004797796.1:1935-10439 GCF_000002075.1 Aplysia californica
ACACACACACACACACACACACACACACACACACACACACACACACACACATATATATTCTGTTCTAGTGAAAGTTGAGCTGATGCTCTGTTCATAGGCGGTAGATCGTGGTCTGTTTCTTTCTCTGTTGGAGGTTAATCTTGTAATTTTGTTTTGTTGTGGTCATATGTTTGAAAACTGCCCTGCCTGTCTTTCCCAAAGGCCTGTCTGTGTTGTATGAGTAGGTTGGAGTGTTGGGCTGTTCCTGTCTAGATCCCCTTTGGCGAGTGTGTCTGCTTTCATTTCCAAGTATGTTTGAGTGTCCGGGAATCCACTGTATCACCAGGTTGACGCTACAGCTGATGTTACTGTATCAGGTGATGGGAGCCAAATTGTATGTGTCAAGTCGTATTTTAGATGATGGTCATTTTCTATCGCTTGATGAATGTCAAAAACTGTGCGGAGATGGTATATTAGTGCTGTTTCAATTGTCATCATTTCTGCATCGTAGTTGTTGCTTTTTTCTCCACATGCTGCTGAGATCTCTTTGGAACTTCCATCTGGTTATTGTATTAGATCTAGTACATGTTTTTATATCCGGCTTTGGCTGTGCCTTTGAATGCTGAGCCGTCTGTATAGACGTGTATCCACTCATCTGAATAGCTGTCGATTGTTCGATGTGATGCAGGCATATCAGCGTCAATGAGTCTGAAAATTTTGTGCTACTGTCTCTATGTTGTGATTTTTTGTCCAAAGAAAAGTGGGGAGGGATGTTTTGGTTGACTCTTTGGTTTCTCTTCTGTTTAGTGGTAGATGGTGACTCTCCATTAGTTCTGTGATGTGATGCATGATTGATTTTTGTTGAAAACGTTTCTTTGGTTGGTTTCCATGTTTCTATTAATGTCCTGTTTGGGTGGTTGGGGCACATTCTTTTGGTTCTTTCATGGAGCTCCAAAACTGCTTTATCTCTGTGTATTCCCAGGTGTTCAGCATTTGAAAGAATTTCACATGCGGCAGTAGGTGTAGATCTCATGCCACCGTTTGTGAAACGAAGGGAATTATTTTGGACATTGTCAAGGGTATTGCAAATAGTTGTACCGCACATGGTGAGAAGGCTATTGCTATATTCCAGGGAAGATCGGACATAACCAAGGTATAGGTTTGTTTGTCTAATCCACATGAACTGCTTGCGAGTTTCTTAAAAAGTTGGGGTCTTCTTTTCGCCTTGTTTTTTATGCTATCCATTTGGTATTTCATGGTCAGACTTTGGTCAAGTTTGGCTCCGAGGTATGTTGGTTGTTCTTCTTTGGGGGAGATTTTCATTTCCTATCTTCAGTTGGAGTTTTTCTTTGTCTGTTTTATGGCTCTTTGTAAAGATGGTATATAGTGTTTTCGTGCAGCAAATCTAATAAAAACATGTTTATGAATGAAACTTACCGGCATACAGGAGGCAGAGGTTTAGATCAAAATTAAATAAGGATAGGCCTATATATAGGCCCCTGCCTGTCTTCAAGCCTGAGCCATTGTTTGTTGTTGTTGTTTTGTTTTTTTCACTCAGCGCTGCATAAGAGCTCCATTTTCAAAACGGTTTAATATTCAACAATGAGTGACACTTTTTGCGAGGACGCCCGGCCCACCAAAGCTAAGTAGGCCTACATAGTGTTAAGTTACAACAGACAGTAGCGTATGTTGTAATCAATTGGTCTGCATTTGATTTAGTGCCATGTAGTGATGGGGGCATATGACTAATTTAGACTAGGGGTGGTCAAATTCGACCCTTCATAGATAGAGTTATGTGTGCCCGCAGAAACATTCGAGTTCACAATGGAAATCAATTAATTTTCGTAAAAGTGGACAACCATAATCGTAGTATAAATAAAGGGAAATGTTTTAAAAAACCTAATACTGTTTTGGTAAAGTTGTTCAACTCCGAGTAACCTCGAGCGTTCAACATTGTCTTTGTGTCTGACTGGAAGGCAGCAACAAATCTCTGTTCTACTAAAGGTACCCAGCAATCATGTCACCAACAACCAAGAGACAATTCCAAGGCGGAAGCTGACGCGGTTGTAAGTGATATTGTTTTATCAACAGTTTATCCTTGTCAAGGTATAGAACACGCTAATATAGAAACTGGCGTCAGTGGTCTAGTGGTTAGAACTTAAGCTCTCAGATTCACAACCATAAGGTCGTAGGTTCAAATCCCTTCAGAGGCACGACACCGTATCCTTAGGAAAGGCACTTCACAAAAATGTTCCAGAGCTCACCCAGATGGGAATGGGTACCTGGCCATAGACAGTGAAAGATCTTGTTAGTTTGTTAGTGTTTGAGAGCTTAATCGGCTGCTTGCACCATATGCTTCCCAGGAAGCCGAGAATGTTTCAGAGAGTGCTACAGCCTGCTGACTTCATAAAAGATGTAAAATGCACAGAAATTGTTGTAGAGCATGGATATGTGCTATATAAATGCAAATGTTTTTATAATTATTACAAAACCATATGTTATGTTAGTAGAAGCTGAGGGCAGCTCTTGCTACACAATGCACTTTTTTTTATCTGCAATTAACATTTCGATGCCTAGATGCAAGACTCCAACAAATGCCCTTTTGCAATTTGGCGACTATCAGAGTCTCGCACCTAGCTATCCATGAATATACAGAGGAGTGTGCTTAAACTTAAATCAAAATCTGCAGGACCACCAAATTTTGTCAACCTCAGGCCGATTTTATGTGTAGAAAGGCTGCTCAAATACATGTAGGAGAAATAGGGGATGGATTTTATTTTCTTTCGGCTTATCATTATTTTTGGATTAACCGTGTTTGGTTAAAGCAGACTCTACAGTAGGCCTACATTCATTCCATTTCCACATTTCCAATAAGATTAGATATTTCTGTGGCAGAACTTTAGACCATTGACCATTGCCACAAAATTTTCAAACTCTGACCCCCCCCCCCGGGCACTGACTGGTGTCTTTAGGCCATTCCCAAAAGGGGGACTTTAACTTGTTCTTATGCACAGTAGAATTGTAAATGGGCCGATTCAACAATGCCAAGCTCATAACTGTGCCTGAACTGTAACAGGGAACTGCTGCTTTTTCTTTCCTAATCCTTACTATCGTAATTTTTCCTCTTCTTTTATATATGTTTGTCACACTAATGTGACCTGGTATTTTCGGGGTGCCTTGACAGTCGAAGCAGACTTCGTGCTGATGAAGCTATAAGAGAGGTGAGCAGAGTAAGCCTGATTCCCTGTAAAGACTTCTCTGTTAATATCCATCCCTTGGCGCTCACATGACCTTATGCAGTTGCGGGCGCCATAAAACCTCTAAATGTACTACAACAAAAAACAACAAAACTTTGACATTTGTGGTCGATTCCAATGTTACACACCTTTAGTTTTGAGAAGTCTGTCACAAGGATAAATATGACTTAGTATTATGAAACACAGAGATAAAAAAAGTGCTTTAAATTTTTCAAACACAATTTTAATGCAGAGGTTAAACCAGAACTGGGAAAGCTGCGTGCTCAGAGCAAGAGAGAAGACAACACATCTACTGTGGCAGCCAGAGCCATAATACAAGTAATCCTAATAAAAACAAAAATAATAATAATTAGATCTGTATATGATTTTTTTTAAAATTAGAAATAAAAAATTAGCCTTAACATAGTGACAATTATAAAATTATAACAGAACAACATAATAATAACAATGATGATGATAATAATAATAATAATAATAATAATAATAATAATAACAATAATAATAATAATAATAAAAAATAATAATGGTTATAATAATAACATAAATAATAGTGATAGTATCATAGTCATAATTATTAACTTTTTCAGTTGACAGCCTCAAGATAGGGAGAAGTTCAGTACAGGTAGACCAAGCCCGACCACAACTTATTAACAAAGATCCAAGTGCAGTTTTAACTTTTTTCCCCCATCAGTCAAGAAAGGACAGAGAGGGTTGAGACCTCAACTGTCCTGTCTGCACAGCTCTCAAGTATTAAAATGACACATCTAAACCGCAGAAAACAATCATTGTGTTTTTTCGTCACAATTACCAAAGCTTCCTAATCTCATTGTGCACATCGATATTCATAGCACAAAGCACTGAGTGCTCATCTATAAAGCAGCAAAGAAAAGAACAAGCTGGCATCCAGAAAGAATGGCTATCATTATGAAGAAGACGAGAATTTCATGATGATGATGGCGAATAAATTAAAGCAAAAGGAATAAACATGGCAGCACAAGAATGAACAACTGGCAACAGTTTGATGAAGTATAACACACAAAAAAGGTAGCTTTCTGGAATAAATTATCTGACAAATATAGAATTTATTTCTTTATCGTGAAATTCACAAAGTATGCAGATGATAAATTTAAGGAAGGAGAAGTAAATGGGGCCGTGTAGGGAAATCTTTCTCTTCAAACAACCACTCCATCCATAGGATAAGAAAATCACTGCTCCAAAAAGTTTTAAAAAATGAATCTAGATATAGGATGAACTATATCAGAACTTGATAGGGACAAAGTTAGAAAAAGGTGAAGTTAAAACAAATTCAAAGTCGAAGAAAAAGGAAAAGCTGGTACAAATGAGAAAAAGTTACTGACCCTATCTTGAAAGAAAGTTGCAGATTTATAGTCTACATTGAGTCAGAACAAAGATGCCCTCATTCTGCTAGAAACGTTCAAGGAAAATAAAACACTTGGCAAAAAGTAGAAGACCCCATTAACTATCCGTTCAGGAGAGAGGAACTATTTTATGGATTACAACGAAGAAAAAAAAGACTCTGAAATATTCAACTTGTAGGACTGATAAAAGTCTTTTAAATAACACATCAATACTGGTCTGTCAGAACACTTTACTGCTGGACCAATTATTTTTTTTAAATGGCAAAGGACAAACGTGATGGACCAAGACTGCATGCCTGAACATGACTACTTTTACTACATGTTCTGTGCAGCAGACATACGCCTAGTCTTGCAGCAGTGTATATCTAGTAATCAATGTATAGGAGCTCAGGAGAACAGGTCCTGTAGGCACAGGGCTCAAATAAATAACGTCATAGAAAACCAGAAATACTCTAGTTCATAAAGAGATAAAAGAGTCATTGCAATTTAAAAAAAACAACAACAAACAAATGTAAAGAAAGTATATTTAGAATATCTAAAACGTGTCGGTTCATAATACAATAAGTACTAAATACGAAGGTGAAAAAGCAAGCAGTAATGACAGGCAAACATTAGGCCAACAGCAAGCTGAGAGCACCTTTGAAAAGGGGGCATAGAGAACAGCAAACATTCAGCTCTGAGAAAATAAAGCTTTCTTGTGGCGTATGGGAACCGTCCACAATCACGGAATGCTCGACAGCGTCTCCTGCAGAAATTGGTCCGGCTCTGGTACGACATCTAAGAAACCTGGGGACGAGAGAGGTGCGTTACAGTACACAACACACACATATACAGTAGAACGTGACTATAGTGGTAACCGCTACAGCGGGACCATCCCTTCCGCGGGACCTTACCGGAACCCCCGTTTTTTAAATCTATGTAAACTCAATTACCTGTGCTCGGGTTTAGCGGGACAAGGAAAGGCCGAACTCGGATATAGTGGGAGAGATCGAGCGAGCTCTAACTGGAAGGAAGGGGTTTGGGGGACTTTAGGCGGGCTCTAAACAGGCAGTCAGCGGTGCAGCGTTGTGATTGGCCAGTCCAGTGATGAGTGAGGTGGGGGCAGGCGGCAGAGAGAGATAGTGCGGAGAGACGCGTTACGTGAGCCACTCCGTAGCTTAGACGCTCGCTCAGTATGAGAGCGTAAAGATAGGCCATAGCCCTAGGCTAGATCAAAAAGTAAAAGAAGAGGAGAGCTTGCCGTGTGTAATTCCTGATTTATTGAAGGGTGACCTTATTTAGGCCACATATGGCCTAAATAAGCTAACCCCCACTCCTTCACCTTATTTAGGCCACTGTGGCCTAAATAAGCTAAACCCCCCTCCCTTACCTTATTTAGGACACATATGGCCCAAATAACCTAAACTCCCCTCCCTTACCTTATTTAGGCCACATCATATGGCAGATTTCTTGAACTAATCATGGATTCGCAAGGTCGTGATTCTACAGATCTTTTTATTTAGTGCGGGGGATTATTTCAAAATAGAGGGTGATACTAAATGAAAAGTGGACCAAGGGTAAGAGTTGTGTGTGTGTGTGTGTGAGGGGTGAGAGAGAGTCCAACATGACACCAATGGGCTAACAGGGCAGTCAAAGCAGCAGACAAACAAGAGGAAAAAGAAAGATGTAGGACCTACTATCAGCTCCCTCTCATGAAAAAAAGTTTTACACCTTTATTGGCAAAATTAAGATAAATAGGAGGTGAACAGCCAGTCAAGGCCAATTTGGGCTGAAAGGAACATTACATCCTTTTATGGAAAGATGGAGATATTAGATGAAATATCTTTCTACAAGACAACTGAACTTAACTTTTAACATTCAAAACCAAATGCCCTGCCATATTACAAGACACCAGAAGTTGCAACTCTGGAAACAAAATGAGGGGTATGAGTACAGCAGTACGTAGTCACTTCCACATCACAGACAATTAGGTGACGCACTGAGAGAATCCAATACATAAATGCAGTTTAGCTAAGGATTCATCTTATCACGCAAAAGACAGTATAATCAGTATATCAGCAATGTGAGTCCAAAACCTCTTATCTCTAGTTATGAAGTCTGTAAAGTGTTATTTATATTCGCACACTACCTTGAAGACTCACACAGCTACTATAACCACCTTGGCTGGCCAGGTCATGTCCAAATGATGAGATCAGTCCCGTCCCCCCCCCCCCCCCCCATATAAGCCTAATGATACAACACAAAAGCAGCAGCCCCTTCTCACCAATGACATCGACAAACTCGGCGAAGGACTCGCAGGGCAACAGCTCCTCCTGGTACAGAGCCAGCACAGCATCACACAGTTCCAGGCTGGCCTTGTCGTTGTGGCGGATGTGCTCAAACAGGACCCTGCTCCAAACTGACCCCTCCACGACCTTCACCTTCTGCGGAGCAAACATTACAGCACATTTATAAAATACAGGCTGATTTGCATGAAAAGGAGTAAGGAGGTAAGGAGTTACACATTATTCTATTTGAATAAAGAGAAGCACATCCACACAATTATGGTTATTTAGTGCAGGAGGCCAAAAAAAGCAAGACAGGGGGAAAAACAACAGAAGGAAATAAAATAAGTAGGATCTACTAGTAGCGACCTCTAGCCACCTATGAACATCGACATTTTATTAGACAGCAGAAACAAAAGAGGGATAGTAGAAAAGAAACTGGACCTATCTGCAGTGCCTTCCAACCACCTGACTTACATAATACAAGAGGTAACCACCCACATATAGTAAGTCAGTTCAACCTTTATGTTCCCTGCTAAAAGTGTATAAAGAACTCTATGGAGGTCAGGAAGGGTGCAAATACCATTGGGACTTGATATAAATGGGAAGCATTGCTTGCAGAGTTGTCAACCAGCCTTGATTTGTATAGTGCTGGACTATACGTGATGTACTTAAACCTAGTTCAATCAACAGTCACGGTGTTCTTGGAAATATGTAGAGTTTTCAAGCTCTCCATTAAATTGTCTACATTCAAAGTGTTGAAAAAGGCAAGAAAAGATACAAAAAGTAGGTAAAATTATTAAAAGAATGAAAAATAGTTTTTTGCTCTCTTGAAAGATTTTGCTGTTTGGGCTTAAAACATTTAAACAGTTAGCCAACACCATAGACTCATATACCATACTAGAATCTAAGTGCAGGACTGAACTATTTCTGATCATGATAGAGTCACCCAAACATTGTATCTCCCAGAATCAAGCGAACATAATTGAAGTTCAAACACATTTGAAACCAAAAAATGATCAAAGATATAAAAGAACTTAACACTAAAATACTCAGATCCTATTATCATGACAACACAAGTGTCTTACAGAAATAAAACAAACATCACATCCAAATGATGACCAAAGTTTCCATATAAACAAATATGCTACAATTTTTGTAAAATGTTCCATGACCAAGTTTCTACATAACCAAATAACTTTACAACCTTTAAAAACTGTTCCATCTAAAATAAGAACATATCACAATCCAGGTGACTCCTCATTACTTGTGGATTATAAAATCGGGAAATTAATTAACACAACGATGTAAATTTCCTCACCGAGAACAGCTTGTTGTAGAGCGCATTCACCAGTCCAAAGAAAACCAAGAAGGTTTTGTAGACAGAGTAGTCCTGAACAGTCCGGTCCGTCACAGCAGGAACACTAGTCACATGACAAAAAGACAACGGTGAAAAAAAGAAATGTACACAAGATGACAACACACTAAGATCTAATAACCTAGTCTGAGAAGAGGGAGGGAGAGAGTGAGAGAGAGACAGAGAGACAGACAGACAGAGAGACAGAGAGACAGACAGACAGACAGACAGACAGACAGACAGACAGACAGACAGACAGACAGACAGA
>NW_004797796.1:11009-13088 GCF_000002075.1 Aplysia californica
CTCTCTCTCTCTCTCTCTCTCTCTCTCTCTCTCTCTCTCTCTCTCTCTCTCTCTCTCTCTCTCTCTCTCTCTCTCTCTCTCTCTCTCTCTCTCTCTCTCTCTCTCTCTCTCTCTCTCTCTCTCTCTCTCTCTCTCTCTCTCTCTCTCTCTCTCTCTCTCTCTCTCTATATATATATATATATATACACACACATACAAACACATTGTATTGGATACATGGATAATTCATTTTGTTTTAGTAAGCTATTACGTCGCTTGCAACAAAATTTGGTCATATAAGTGCGAAAGATTGAAGGTGTTACAAGAAAGTAACAAACAAACAAAAAGAGGCGAGATAAGGAAGATAGATGTTTGATAGGAAAGAAGGACGGCGTGGTTAAAATCATGTGTTTCATGGGCAAACAGGATGCCATACTGAATGGAATTAACACAAATGACAACACAAGGAAAGTAGGGACCGACCACACCAAAACTCACAACAAACAACCTGAGAGAAAGATAGAGAGAGAAAGAGAGAGGGAGAAAGATAGAGAGAGAGGGAGAGAGAGAGGGAAAGGGAGAGAGACAGAGAGAGTGTGTTTGTAAGTGTGTCAGTTGCCTAGACTACAAAAAGTTGTTGTGGCGTCGGTGGCCTAGTGGTTAGGCTCTCGGACTTGCAACCGTAAGGTCGTGGGTTCGAATCCTGTCAGGGGCCCGTCGTTGTGTCCTTGGGAAAGGCACTTTACACGAATTTTCCTCACTTCACCCAGGTGGGAATGGGTACCCGGCTATAGACAGCGAAAGATCTTGTCAGTTTGTTAGTGTTTGAGCGCTTAATCGGCTGCTTGCACTGTATGCTTCTCGGGAAGCTGAAAATGTTTTGGAGTGTTCTATGGTCTGCTGGGGTAATAATATAGTGTAAAGCGTATAGAGCCTGCTGTTGAGCGGGGATATGCGCTATACAAATGCTATCTATTATTATTATTATTATATGACCAAACAGTGATGAACAAATGTTCTCCACAAACAAACAGGATGACATTTTCCTGGTGCCACTCACCTCTCCACAATTCTCTGCCCATTTGGAGGGTGGCTGATCTAAGAAACCTGTCACGTTCTTCTCTTCTCGGCTGGTCGCTCTCGTACTGCAACAGAGGAGATAGAATGACCTTTTTTGTTTCACACATTTGCCGGGGGGGGAGCAAGTTACAAGTTCAACACATTACCACATACAGAAAAATTCATAGGTAGAGTGCTGGGCTCAGCAATTAGAAGCAGAAGAAAGGAAGAAGTACGGAAAGATGGACGGCAAAAAACAAGATCTACTGAGAGAAAGAGGAGCAGAGTTACAGAGTTACATATACATCTAGAAACCACATGGTCACATTTCTCAGAGAATAGTCTAAGTGATTAAGATAATTCCCAACTTGTGACAACAAGAATGAATACCCCCCCCCAGAATTCCATACCAGAGAGTCTCCATCATCTATCTAAAGATAGAGAGAGAGGTAGAGAGAGAACAAGAGAGAGAGAGAGAAGAGAGAGGGGGGGGAGGTGAGAGAGAAAGGGAGGAGAGAGAGAGAGAAGGAGGAGAGAGAGACAGACAGACAAGGAGAGAGATGGGGGGGGGGGGGGGGGAGAGAAAGAAAGTAGGTAGAAAGAAAGAGAGAAACAGAGAGAGAGACAGTGACAGAAGTTGATAGATAAGGACAGAGATGGGGGAGAGGGAGAGAAAGAGAAAGACAAAAAGAGACAAAAAAGTCTGGGAGAGAGAGTAACTAAGACTTACGTGTTAATGGCGTAGAGAACCATATGCAGGACAAAGGGCACCAGGTACATGTTGGACTGAGGACCGCCTCCCCCACTCTCCTCGCTGAACGACTTCTCCTGGGCAAACCTCAACAGCAGCAGCTTCAAGTCATGGACGTTGTAGCTGTAGTTGAGGTCACGGATGCCTGTGCACTCATGCAGGTAGTTGTTGTGCCTTTGGAACACATGAAATGAAATTAAAATATTTTCTCAGCAAATACTCCCTTAATTTTAACAAACATTTCCAGACTGAGAAAAGAACAGACTTGGGGAGGGGGGGGGGAGAGACTT
>NW_004797796.1:13188-15594 GCF_000002075.1 Aplysia californica
TGGGGGGGGGGGGGGGGGGGGAGAGAGACTTGTTGCTTAAAAAATAAAAAGTCTATATGGCACTTTGATGGAGGTAAGTTATTATCAAACACAGAAAAATATCCAACAACAAGCTCTCAACTTTGAGCATAAAAATCCTTGTGGTCATTCAAGAGCCACAAGCATTTCTTCAAAGATCCTAGTGTAAGCCAAAAGTTGGTAACAAATAAATCACTAATGCCAGTGTTAAGAACCCCAAGAGTGAGAAAAAAGCACATAAAACCATGATGTAATGGTTATTGCTTGGCTATGGGCTGGTTGTGTACATTTTATATCAAGGTCGAGCAACATCAAGCAATGTCCCATTTGTAACTTTCTGTTTGAAAAAAAAATGTGGTCTCCATAACTACTTCTGCTTTCATGGTTGAAAACAATTTTTACGCTATTTTCCATTAAATCAAACTCATGAATTCACTCTATATGCAACAGCTATATATTTATGTTTCCATTCTATTCTGACACAAAGTATCAAACACTCACCGAGCCAGGCAGCTAGCGAAGACTGACTCCTGCACCTGCGGACCCCACAATGGGAGCAGACCGTTGCAGCGCGTGTTGGCGTTCTGAAGTGCAGCACTCTCCCACTCCTCTCGTCCGCGGGCATGTCTGGAGGTTACAGGCATAGCAAGATCATAAGAAGCAATAGCACAATATCAAACACACCTTAAACTAACAGAAAGAATTTTGTTGTAACTTTGTGTATATGATACATCACAAGCGTATCTACTACAACGAGGCATGGGTTGAAGTTCAAAGGTCACAGAAAAATTAAAAGATCTTGAAAGCAACAGATACAGGTCATCATCTGTGTGTAGGGTCAGCCTTATAACAGGGGCAATGAAAATACCGACATAATTGGAGTGTTTGGTGAGAAAATGCAGATGTATGCGTGAGTGCCAGGGTGTATGCGCGTATATGTATGCACACAACTTCATAAAGATGGTGAAATATTAAATAATGTTCCTATCATATTCATTACCAAACACTAAATAATGTACCTGTCTTATACATCACCAACTATCAAATGTTTTTATCATTTACATTATCAAAATCATGTCATTTTTAATCTTATTTGTAAGCAAATTTCACCATTAGCTCTTCATTCACTCAGTTATTTCTTCTTCATTCACTCATTTATTTTCTTATCTCACCTTTTATCAATTCGAATTACTGTTTCAAACTTATCTTTATATGCAAACATCAAATAATATTCTTTTATCTATTATCAATTAATATCAAACAACTTTCCATTCTTATTCATTACAATCAATACCTAATAATTTTCCTATCAAATACCAAATGATTTTCTCACTGCATCATCCCACATCAGCTACTTTCCCATCATATTTATCAGCAAATACCAGCGAATTCTCCTATCATATGTTTAAGGAAATATCTTAATACGATATTCCCATTTTATTCATTATTGAGTGTAAAAATATTTTTTTACATTCATTTACGACGACTGAAATGGGTAGTACTATTCTCTCCTTTCCCTCTACCTACCTGACAGCTGTGGTGTGGCAGTCTACGTGGACCACGTTGAAGTGAGTGACTGTGGAGTAGCCTACAGACTTGCGGGCCTTGCTCTCGTAGTCGTCCATGTTACAGCGGCGGGAGAATGTGTAGATGGCAAGAACCTTGAGGGGATGAAGAAACAGTACACAATGTGTTAAAACAAACAGAAGGGGGGGGGGGTGTAGGAGGGGAGAGACACAATGTGTTAAAACAAACAGAATCTATTATTATTATTATTATATGACCAAACAGTGATGAACAAATGTTCTCCACAAACAAACAGGATGACATTTTCCTGGTGCCACTCACCTCTCCACAATTCTCTGCCCATTTGGAGGGTGGCTGATCTAAGAAACCTGTCACGTTCTTCTCTTCTCGGCTGGTCGCTCTCGTACTGCAACAGAGGAGATAGAATGACCTTTTTTGTTTCACACATTTGCCGGGGGGGGAGCAAGTTACAAGTTCAACACATTACCACATACAGAAAAATTCATAGGTAGAGTGCTGGGCTCAGCAATTAGAAGCAGAAGAAAGGAAGAAGTACGGAAAGATGGACGGCAAAAAACAAGATCTACTGAGAGAAAGAGGAGCAGAGTTACAGAGTTACAATATACATCTAGAAACCACATGGTCACATTTCTCAGAGAATAGACTAAGTGACTAAGATAATTGCCAACTTGTGACAACAAGAATGAATACCCCCCCCCCAGAATTCCATACCAGAGAGTCTCCATCATCTATCTAAAGATAGAGAGAGAGGTAGAGAGAGAACAAGAGAGAGAGAGAGAAGAGAGAGGGGGGGGAGGTGAGAGAGAAAGGGAGGAGAGAGAGAGAGAAAGGGAGGAGAGA
>NW_004797796.1:15694-27054 GCF_000002075.1 Aplysia californica
CCCCCCCAAACCTGATCTAAATTGTATCTGTGAACAAAAACAACAAGCCCTACCAACCAACATCCTATCAGACAAACATAAGGGCATATACCTTTTGCGGCTGGTAGCGATATCCTTCTCGGCAGATGCAGCAGGTGAGGCCAGTCTCTTCCTTCAGATCTTCCATCTGTTTCAGCACTGAAGACTTGACTGTGACTTGGCCCTTCTCATTTGTCTGAGGAAAAGAAGTACGAAACTTGCAGGAGGCGTTTCTTCACATCTTCTAAAACTGGACTAGAAAATCCGTCACTGCATCTACCAAGAGTAATAGTTAATGTTTCTTTTTAGTTTTAGTAGAGGTTTTACTGCGCTCACAACAGCATAAGGTCATATGAGCGCCAGAAGATTAGAGCTGTTGCAAGAGAGTAACAAACATAAAAATGAAGAAGGGGAGATGAGGACGATAGATGTTTGACAGGAAAGAAGAAGCAAACCACACCAGAGCACCTGCCAACCACCCACATGGTTAATGTTTCTTTATACCAACCAAAGCTTGTCAAATACATTTATTTAAAATCTACCAACAATTGCAGAAACCATTTCTTCACGTCCAGTAAAAGTTGTATAAATTTTTGCATTCACCAAACTAACGAACAACAATTATCATTAATTTTTGTATTCAAGGACAAGACTCATGCATCTTTTATTCAGCCAATGATGCTATCAAGTTAGTAAAAATGTCAGAAAGTGTCTATTTCACAACACAAATAACACTGACAGTCACAACATTTGTCATCTACTTGAATGATGGTCAATTTTATCAGTATCAATAAAACTCCTCTCAAGACACAAAATGGCCATTTAAAAACATACAGGCAGAGCTGTTATCCATGAAAATGAAGTAGAGAATAAAGGGAAAATGAAGGAAGGAAAGTAGGGACAACAGAAAATAAACCACAAACAATATCACACAAGAACATTTGAAACATGTACCTCTTTCTGGAATGCAATGGATTTATTTCCACCACTCACCTGAATACGTTTACGAATACATTACAAGAGGCAGAGAAAAAAAAAAGGTTAAAAGTAGACAAAGACCTCTATTCTATCTGTGACCAAATTCTTCAGATATAACTCACCGTCATTCCCAAGGCACCAAGTTGTTTCTTTCTCACAGCCATGGCAAGCCGTTTTTTCTCTGCCTTGGTCTGCTGTCTCACTTCCTCGATCTGTGGGACAAAAAACAAAAAACGCCAAAGAACTCAAAAAAAGTTCACTCTTTCATCAATATCTCAGGAAACAAGTTGTTGATTTGTAGTCTACAGTGAGCCAACAGGACTACTGCCACATTTCGCTGAGAGCAGACAAGGACAAAAGTGGTCGTGAAAAGAAGTAGAAGGAGCAGATTATGCCAGAGCAAACACAAACTAGGATACAGGAATATACACAGAACACTTGGTTGAGTAAAAGCTACGAAGTTTATTTCCAGAAAGACCACTTATTGTTCAGATGAACTATATGGTATCATCTACAGTTTACATCATGTCTAATCAGACAACAAAATCAAAATATGACTTTGTAGAACTGAAAGAGATTGCTTGTCTTTAAAATTTTTAATAATACATGCCTTAACTCATTCGCTACGCCGAGCCGTGGGGGGGCGGCGTGGCTAAAGTGCCGTCAGTACGCTAAGCCGCCCCCGGCGGCGCGAGAACCGATCTTCAATTTTAGCTTAGATTCTATTCCAATCCACATATCCATGTTAAAATAAATGTCCTAACATAATGTTGACTTCCGGGTCAAGCATTTCCACTGAAAATCGGAAATTTAGATTCAGTTTTGAAACGCGATTTCGTAGTTTATTCGACTTTGTTTTATCGCGATGCCAAAAATTATAGCCCGGACACCAGTTTTTGTAATTTTACACAACAAAATCTATCATTATTTTGCCCACTAAAAAAGTGTAGGACTCTTTTTTATAATATTGATACGATTGGACTCATAGTGCCAATGCACTGTTATTGAGAAATCAATATTTTTGAGTGCTTGATCTAGGTCTAGATCTAAATAGTCAAAATATTTTTTTCTCCTCTCCCCAAAATCACTACTTTTTGATGAAATTACACACAAGACATGCTTAGGTTTATTCCAAATGCAATTCTGAATAATTCCATATAAGATACGAGCGGACTTTTTTCTGTTTGAGATCGTTTTTCAAGATTATAAAATTTTTAATTTTTTTTCAATATCGGACGTTATGTTCAAAATGTACAAATATTATGGAATGTAGGTAAATAACTGTCTATATTCATTTATGGTTATTTTGATGTATGATTTGACTAGGTGCAAACAGATTTTTTGAGTTTCACCAAAGATTAAAAATTTTTTATTTTCAAATTTTATTCGCATCCAATCAAAACTGTGTTGCATAATCGTCTCTTACAGGAACCAAAGTTGAAAAATACATAAATAAACATTACAGATGTATTCTACAAACCATACTGAAAATATTGGTATATAATACGTTGATATGTATTTGAATTTGTGGCCCCAAAGACTTTTTAACTGCCCACTAGTCATCATCTCTTTCGCTCTCCCGAAAAAAAATTCGTCCACAAGCCGAAAATAATACGTAGCGAATGAGTTAAAAGACAAACTAGCACACAAACAACAGAAGGAAATGGCTTATCCAATACAAACATACTTTTTTGGCAGCGTCAGGGTTGATCTTGAGAGCATCGAGCAAGTTTTCAGCCATGGTGCCCACATGCTGGTCAGAAGAGACTTGCTCCAGCTTGTGCAGAATAGGGATGCACGACTCTGCAATCAGGTTCTGCCAGATAAAGAGGAAAGAAATCAGCAAACAATAGGTCTATCAGCATCAGTCCATGTCAGTAATTGTTTATTTATCAAGGCTTCAGTGTGCCTTTCTCAGCCGCTCATTAATCCTTTTAATTTCTATTTCATGGCACCTTTGTGATTTACTTGTATAATGTCTTATTCTTCAACGGATTGTTCTCAAATAGAGGTATTGTTCTATCTACAGAAATTTGAGAGAGAGAGAGAGAGAGACAGAGACAGAGACAGAGAGGGGGGGAGAGAGAGAGAGAGAGACAGACAGAGAGAGAGAGAGAGAGAGAGAGAGAGAGAGAGAGAGAGAGAGAGAGAGAGGAGAGAGAGTCTATGCACTTGACCAACCGAATAAAGCCAAACCGCATATCTTAATCAGTGCTAAGCATGTGACAACACAGTTCTTTAACTCACTCACCGCCATTGCCGCACCTGTGTCGGTCAATTGGCGACGACCGCTCATCGCCACTACCGCACCCCTGTCGGCCTCATGTTTTCCTCTTTATTTCTACTAATTGCTGACACATATGCGGCAACGGCATAGCCCAATTACTAGAGAAACATCCCTTTGACCACTCAGAACAGTTTCACTTTATTAGAATGATTTCCCTTGAAATTCTGCCAATTTTTGGAACGGGAGTTCCCTTAGTCCTATTTCTGGGTTTTGTTTTGCTGTCGGGCGGCCAAAGTTGACCAAACACTAACGTCATGCTCATATGAATTGAAAATGGCTCGTAATTTTAGAGATTCTGAATCCATATGATTCAATGAACTCAGATTCAGATGATGAAGTGCAAAATAATTGTAGTGATGGTAGTTTGAGATGAGAGAAAGGTAGATTAGCTGTCAACAGCAGTAGGCTAGTACCAATACTAGATATCTAGTACTAAAGTCTATAGTACAACGACTAATGACTAATGATTCAAGGGGTGACACTTGAAATAGTGTAGCTTAAGTTATCATAAACTTATCAATTTAGTTTTCTTTGTTTTGTTATATTTTTGTGTGTGTTTTAGGACAGAAACAGCAACACTCTCACAAAAACAACAACAATATTGTACTGACTAGTTTGGCCAAACAAAAGTTTTAGTCCCTAAAATTTGTTGTTGTTTTTTTTAAACTATAAAACATGAACAAAATAACATTGAGTCAAAATTCTTTCCGTTCTGTAAAGCTCAACATTTCCTACTGAAACTGGTCAATTTTCATAAATCTAACATACATAGGTACAGAGTAACTGGACTTTGAAAAAGGTCAAAAAAAAGCTGGCAGGCAGCAGCTTGGTCTGAGCTAAGGCACCGGCAGCAAGTGAGTTAAAGAACAAAAGTATTGCATTGAAGCAAAAAAAAATTGATGGGGCAACAGTGGCAGTTGTAGTCAGGGCACAAAACATAGAAGTTATAATAAATACATGAGTGAGAATAATCTATAAGTACATGACAAGGCAGCTGCTGGCACTCTCTGTCACTATAAATGTTATCTTATTTGTGCTGTACTGGTCTACATTCAAAGTTCTGTGACAGTGGTGCATGCAGCTAGTTAAGGCCAAAGTGAGGCAGAAAATGCTAACTGAAGAGAGCACAAGTAAACATTCAATGTTCTCTTCTCCATTCAATTTAGATCCTTTTGTATCCTTTCATGAATCTTTTTCCAATGTGTCAAGACAATCTATATACGTGTATTTTATTGATATATTTCAAGGCTCATTTACTTTTTGTATAAGGGCCACCATTTTCCAATATAATTACTAAAGATAAAATAAAAACTGACCTGAGTGGGAACATGCTTGGTGCAGAGCCCTGTCAGCATGCGCAGAACATAGGAAAGACTAGGCTTGGACAGAAATTCCTTCCACACATCTGAGTCAGTTCTGATCAAGAAAACAATAAAACATACAACATGAATCCCTTCCTCCATTAAAAAAAATTATTATTTAGTAGAGGTTTTACGGCACTCGCAAATGCATAAGGTCATATGAACGCCAAGGGGTGGATGTCAACAGAGAAGTCTTTACAGGGAATCAGGCTTACTCTGCTCACCTCTCTAGCTCCAACAGCACAAAGTCTGTTTCGACTTTCAAGGCACCCCAGAAATAGCGGGTCACAACAGTGTGACAAACATACAAAAGTAGTAGAGGAAAAATGACAATAGTAAGGATTAGGAAAGAAAAAGCAGCAGTTCCCTGTTGTAGATCAGGCACAGTTATGAGCGTGACATTGATGAATCAGCCGATTTACTGTTCTACGGTGCATGAACGAGAAATGTCCCCCTTTTGGGAATGGCCTAAAGACACTTCAGTAGGTGGCACCGCCCCAGGGGTCCTTCCTCCATGTCAACAACGACATTCAACAATTATACTGAGGCCATCATAAAAACATAAGCAAAAGGATCATCACATCAACATAGACCTATATGGATAATCACATGCCTCGATAATCTAATAATGTTGGCAATATCAGTAGTGGTAAGCTTTAACTGTATCAAAATTAACTCATATGATCAAAATCTTTGTACAAGGGGATGTCTATACTATGTTTGTTACAGAAAAAAAAATCCCTTCGATAAAACAAGGTCTGTACAAATGTTTCCTTTGGTAAAGGAGCGGAATCACAGCCACAACGTCCAGCTTATAGCACTAGGGGTAAAGCGAGACAGACGGGACAAGCCAGAGGGAGACAAATAAATCAGCGGCATACTCCAACCATCTCTAACCAAGCAAAATAATTTTGGACAACACAAATAAAATTTAAAGTCCCTCAAACAGCAACCATTTCAATGGGTATCTTTTACATATTTACAAAGACTCAAGATGAAGCCTAGTCAAACTACTATTTATTATCAGACATAACCTGACTTACGCCAACATGGTCTTGATCTCTGGAGCATGTTTAAGGATGAAGTCTACAGCAGTCTGCACCATACCATGTTCCATGATGAGGTCCTTCAGACGGATGCCATTGGCGTTACTCTGTGGGAGAGGACACATCGGTCACAGATCTAGAGCGTTTAGCCAAGCATTTGACATTTGCTTCTAGTACAAAACAAAAGGGTAATAATGGTCGAAGTTGTTGAAAAAATTCGAGTAAATTGAAACATTTCTACTTAATTTAACTTTTCCTCGACTCAGAAAGAAAAAAAAAATACTTGTTGCTAAATTTACACAAGATATGGTGGCAGACCATTGCACTGAGAATACTATAGAGTTATCACAATTTTGATCACTAATATGGGCTTCACTGTTGTTGAAAGGGTATGTACGGCACTGAAAGCAATGTGAATGAGCTTCTTGCTTCATGAACATTTCTACCTCATACAACAGGTGCATGCATAAGGAAAGGCATCCATATCTGCTTTAGCAGAAAGTACAGAAAGCCTTTTTGGTGCATTTTTCCTATGCAGGATTATCAAAAAGGTTTGATAAGATCTCAATGTACAAAGTTTACTGACCTCTATGGCACTGGCGATGGAACAGAAACAGTCCACGTGGATCTCCTCATCCTGGCTGTGCTCTTCATCAAATCTAAAAAAAGAAAAGAAAAAACCCCCCGCTTTATTTGTCCTTGTCGATATTCGGTGTACAATGGTGCATACTTGAACATTTACAGCATACAATACTGCCGTGCCAAGGCAGGCCGACGTATCGGCAAAAACTATTAATTTTTGTAGGCAGGAAGACGTATCTGCACTACAAATAGGATATTTCACTATAGCAAACAGACGTAACTGAAGGGCCATGCCCATATTTCCAATGGCAATGCAATGTAACTCAACATCACAAAAAGTGCAGATACGTCGTTCTGCCTTGGCACGGCAAAATATAGCTCAATAAAAACTAAATCCAATTCAAATACACAAGCACCATTACTGGTTGCAGCAGTGAAGCTCATTCTTATTAGCTACGGTTATCATTTCTTGTTAAAGGACACATCCTAGTGAACATCCTTTAGTTAGCGGCATCATCAACATTATCACACAAGATTTGTGAGCATGAGCCAGCAACTGGAATCCCCAAAAACATGAGACACCAGATGGTCAAGAACCCAATAAAAGGAAATTTTCAGTCCTTCAAGCTGACTTCCACATGAATCTTAAAACACTTTATTTTTTTCCTGACAGCAACTCCTGCGACCTACAGGTACATAAGGTGAGTAAGAAGGAAAGTTTGTGAAACTCCAACTTTGAAAGAATCACTTTCAGGTGTATATTAATTTATTTTTGTTATCACAGGTACAAGTTCAGGTGCTTGGTCTGACAGCACAGGAGCCTTTCTGAAACCCCCCCCCCCCAAAAATAGTGAGATTTTTCGCAAAAGAAGAAACAATTTTCTCTCTCTCTCTCAAATCTACTTTGGGCAAAGAAATTAACGTTTGAGTTTGATTAGATCAAACCTCACAGACACCAAATCTCTTTGTTAAGTACAAATTATTTTTGCTTTGTGCGTGTATTGAACACAAAAATAATTATACAAAATTATCCGGGACCTGAAAATCTGTTCACAGTTTGCGCAGCTCTCGATGTGCATACTCGTTGTGTGTACCAGATTGTATGTATCTTCCCTATGTGAAAATCAAACTCACTTTTCTGATAGCAAGGCAAGAAAGCCTCACTATTCTACAATGACAGGGGTACACTCACTTATCAAACTGCAGGTAGGGCTTGAAGTGTGAGAGCAGAGCCTCCATCTTGTCATCTTCTCCAAAGGCCAGGAAAGGGATGAGTCGCATCAAGGCCTGCAAAATGGTCGGATTGGAGCGCACAAACGGAGAGTTGATCCTGTCCAGCATCATCAGGAGCTGGTCCTTGTCTCCACACTGCTGGGAGAACTCCTGGGAGAATGGGGTCGGGTGGAGGAACAGAGATTGATAATTAGCATCCTATTAGCGGTCCTCCCAAAATAAAGATGGATAAAAAAATTGTGTGCAATGGTAGCAAAAAGAAACGTAGCATTTTCTCTTTAATGATCTATCTGTGTATGTGTGCTCTTATACTTATCTGTTTTTTTGTGTATGTTATGTGTGTGTGCATGCATGCATGTGTATGTGTTTGTAAACCTGTGTGTGCCTATGCGTGTGCAGGGTTGGGTTGATTTAAATCAGGTCGATTTAAATCAGTTGATTTTTAAAATTTTAATCAACTTGATTTTTAAAATAAAAATCAATGATTTAAATCACTTTTTTTTAAATGTATTCTGTTTTTACATATTTAAACATTCAGAATTCCTTTCCTTGATTTTATTAAACAGATATAAGGTTTAGTAGACTAATATAATCCTGCTTAAAAGTCTGCTTTCCCCCCTGTCACTGTAAAATAATACAGTATTTAATTTACTTTTTTTCATAATTGAAATCAGGGGTGGGTTGATTTAAATCAAGTCGATTTAAGTCAGTTGATTTTAAAAAATTTAAATCAACTTGATTTTAAAAATAAAACTCAGTGATTTAAATCACTTTTTAAAAAAAATGTATTCCTTTTTTACATCTTTTAAACATTCAGAATTCCTTTCCTTAGTTTGATAAAACAGATATAAGGTTTAGTAGACTAATACAATTATGCTTAAAAGTCTGCTTCCCCCCCCCCTGTCACTGTAAAATAAAACAGTATTCAATTTACTTTTTTTTCCATAATTGAAATTAGCATTTTCTTTTTCTTTTTACACAAACACAAGTGCGCGCACACACAAACACACACACACACACACACACTGTAATAAAATGCAAGTTTATCTATGCATGATTACCCCTCCCCCTTCCTTTTAAACTGACATTTTCTTCATTTTTTGTCTTTAGCCTTAATTCACTGATATAGCAGATTAAGGCTTTCTTTTGCAGTTGCTTAAATTAATCATTAGTTAAAATAAAGACAATGCATTTTGCACTAAAAGAACATACTTTTAGCCACCAAAAATCCCAAACTGAGTCTACATTTTTAAAAAAATATTTAAAAATCCAAAAAATGCGAATTAAATTTTAAAAATAAAAAAAATCACCAACCCTGTGCGTGTGTGTGTGTGTTTGTGGTTTGCCTCTATTTTGTTCTCATGCACCAACTCACCGTGTACTTCTCTGGAGGCTGCTGGCTGGCCTCCAACAGCACCACCTCCATGATGTGCAGCATCTGTTCAGTGATGGTCTGGCCCTTGGTGCTGGTCGCACTCTCCTGCTCTGACCACAATGCCTGTACGGTGGGAGTAAAACACACAGAAAGATGTCTGAGACTGAGCAAAATAACCACAATTTAACAGCGGTAGGCAAAATTAAGCCCCCAGTAAACAGCTTGCAAATATATGCATCCACAACATCTGAAATTCAAATATCAGAGTAAAAGTACACAAATTCTGGTATGGCTTTCATGTTGCTACAAAATCCTGTAATCTTATTTCAGAAGCACGGCCTTCAAATTCAATGATGTCCTTCTCCGATATGACAAAACCAACTGGGCCATCAACCTCTCAACTCCCCGAATGGCTCAAGTTCAAGAGTCATCTGCACCGTGGTCCTCTGCATGACGTCAACTGAGAGAGGTGCCAACTTACCAGATTGAGAGCCCCTAGCATAATGTTGATGGAGTTGAGCTCTGGCACAGTCAGCTGCTGTCTGTTGACCTTGACATTGACAGCGTAAGAAAACAGCTTCAGGAGGACTACCATGAGCTGCTTGCCCAGGACTAGATCTTTGATTGATGAAAGCCTGAAACATTGAGTTACATGATTAAACAAAAAAAACCTAAGCAAACAGGCAAAGAAATGTAATCACACAAACAAAAAAATAATACAAAGAAACAAAAAAAATAAAGAATAAATTTTAAAATAAAATAAATAATTGCAGTTTGAGCTTCATCATAAAAATAGCACATTGAGGTATAAGATTATTAAAGAACATATGAAAGTTGACATAAAGAAAATAAAGGAATATAAGGCTGGGAAAAAGTAGAATGCCCAAACATAATATATCACAAGGTGAGAAAAAGAAGTTGTGTGTAGTGTTCTTAAGAGAGAAAATTGAGAAGGACTCTAGTATTTATTAAAAGTAGAACCTACTCTCCAAAGGAATAAATGAACCCTGAAACGCTGCCTTTTCTCTCAATCCAATAATACACAACTAGCACAATATTCAAATTAATTTTGCCAAACAAACAAAGACACAGGTAACGTAAAATACAGTTCATTTTCCTGATGCAAACACACTTAATTTAAAATACAACCTACTTTCTCTATACAAAGTCACTTAACTTAAAATACAACCTGTTTGCTTCATGCAAACATAGAGTTCACTGAGTATTCAACCTACTTTCTCAAAGCTAACAGATACATACATCTAAAACAAAACTAAAAAAAAAAAAAACTAAATAAAAACAGTTCAAGAAAGACCAAACAGGTTAGTTTCATGCAAAAGTAGCTACTGACCTTTCCAGCATGACCTCGAGTCCTCCACAATCACGGAGCACAGTAGCCATTTTGTACACTTCCTCTTTGTCCACATCTTCCTCTGTGGAGAGAAAACCCGACTGAGCTCAGCAAAACATATCAGAATCATCACAATGTGGGTAGTTGTATATAGCATGGGTCCAACCCCCCTGATAATGGCCCTCATATTATCACAACAGAGCACATAACAAAGACAATAATGACAACAAACTTTATTGATCTTGTCTTGGTCAAGTACAACAGGCAACTGTATGGAGACATACACTCTATTTTCCCCTGTCTCCCTCAATCTGTTTTTATCTCCCTCAACGAGTTGAATTGAGTTTGTAAATTCTAGATGCATGTGTTTTTACACAAATAGACCTCAGATCTCAGATAGCCTACTCGTGTGGTGCATGCAATGTGCAGACCTGCCACTCTATGAAACCTCAAAATCAGGATCTCAGGGAGAAAAAATCGGGATTTGGTGAAAAAAATCAGGATCAACAGCAAATCACCGAGGTGACTGCCAAAGCTGACTTAAAATTTTCCAGGGGTATCCATAAATTACTTGGCCTATATGCCCTCTGGGTGTCTTTGTTTGTTAGCGTGTGTGCGTGTGTATGTGTGTGCGCGCGTGCGTGCGTGCGTGCAAATTATTAATTCTTGTAAATCTTGAAGCATCACGTCAAGCACTCCTAGTCCAAGTGTCTATACTCCCCCCCCCCCCCAATAAATCCCGAAATACATGAACTTAAGTTGACCCCGTCAAAAGACGGTCCCTGACACGCAGAACTCACACTGCGATATCATGTCACGTGATGCGAATGCGCGATTGAAACAATTTTACTAACGGGTCCGACTAACTGCGCGTTCACACAAAACACTCGGATGAGTAACAGTCGTTCTACTTCTAGGATAACGACGGCGGCCGACCGACCAAATGCACCAACAAATCTCTTATCCCTCATAATGTGTTCTTAAGCAACGACAACGGTCGTATGTTAGTCTTGTCAGCACAGTTACATGTTAGTTGTGTAAGGGCAAAGATAGTGAATAACAAGATGGGCCACTCAGCCAAAAAAGTGTCCACAGGAAGTATGCTCTTTGCTTCAGATGGCGCTGCAGT
>NW_004797796.1:27356-28860 GCF_000002075.1 Aplysia californica
GAGGGCGCCACCAAATTTTGAGGACACTTTTTTAATTGGCTCAAAGAGAGAAGTGGCCCATCTTGTTATGTACTATCATTGGTAAGGGTTAGAAAGACTGTCACTCGTCCGAGCGTTTGATGTGAACGCGCAGTTACCAGACCTCGGAAAGAGGCTTGTTTTGAAAGTAAAAGCGGAACTACGAATATTATCGATTTTAGTATGTCCTAAACTGTAACAGTTACCAGGCCATCAGAGAATTCTGAGTGCGGGCAAAGATCACACACAACTTGGGGCGAGTCAACTACTAAATGCAGCATCGATATTTCGGGAAATAGTGCTCCGAATTCCTTCTGACAAAAAGTTTCCCGCGATAAAGGAGAAGGCAGAGTAAGTTTTTAGAGAAATCTGGCACAACAGCGGACTGGGACAAAAAATCGGGATACACGCGATCGAAATCGGGATGCTTGAGATTTGGGGCAAAAAATCGGGATATCCCGACTAAATCCGGATAAATGGCAGGTCTGCAATGAGTTTCTACAGCACGCACTGCTTACCGTTCCTCTTTTAATACCCAAGGGCTTCCACAATTTTACCCAACCAGGTGGCAAATGTGTTACCTTAAAATGGTTATCATTCAGTCAAATATTGATGGATTTGTTTGTGTGAGCACTCAAACTATTCGTAATTTGACAAAAAATCACAATATGGGTGAAAATAGGTAGTAAATGTAGCACAGGATAGGGTGTACATCTTTGAGTTGACGAAATCGGTACCCCCTAAAAGCCTTTTAAGTGGTGAACCGTTAAAACAAGTCCTCACCTGAACCAGAGTCCAAGGAGTTGACCATGTCCTCTGTGGCATCACCCAGCAAGCCCCGCATACGATAGAGCACTGGCATAGGATCACCCTAGAACAGATACAAAGAAAACATATAATACATTACCACCATAGGATCACTCTGAAATAGATAAGAGGAAAACATATGATACAGCACCAGCATTGGAACACTCTGAAACATCTGTCTCTTCCATCCATCTACCTAGAAAAAGTACACGGTTGTCTTAAAAAAAGGTCTCATTAAAGGGCAATAACTTGGTCATCTTTGCACCAGTTTCAACAAATCTTCGTATAAATAAAATTCAACTGAGGTGACATTAAAGTTGTCAATATGAGGAAGATCATGATTGAAAAAATGTCAGTTTATAAACTCATCTAGTAACTTCTTACCTCTCCGTGTTCTGGCAGCCAAATCTTCTTGTAGACTTCTTTCACTGGCAAGTCAAGGCTAATAATCTTCTTGTTAACAAGCAGCTGAAAAGAAAAAGCCAAACTGAGTGTTTCTATAGAGGCCATTACATGAAACCCAGTTTGCTGATTTATTCTGAAAATTGAAAAGACAAACATGAATTTGTAGATTGGAAGTTTGGTGACAAAAGTTTACAGACTTACCTAAGTTTTATTTTTATTACAACCGATATACTCATCTTAGTTAAACTCAACCTACCAAGCCATGAAACCTCAT
>NW_004797796.1:28960-34362 GCF_000002075.1 Aplysia californica
ACAAAAGAACTAACACATTTTTTAACACACAAAAGACACCATACAAAGGTCTGGGGACAAACATTTTGCCATCAGTTCCTATAACAAATGTTTCTGCTATTCAAAACGACCCACAACACAGTTGTTGCAATATTATCAAGATCACTTTACATTGCACAAGTTTAACCACTGTGCCTACCTCCATGCCTGTGTCGTCCTCTAAAAGTGCAACCAGCTCACAGTCTAAGGGATAAAACAAGAACACATTTTAATCACATACTCCAAGAACTTCAAGAAGATTTCGTTGACAAAGAGCCAGAAAGGATTATGTCCAATTCTTCTCTTTTTAAGGAAGATTAACACTTTTGTTCTTTCATTTAAGATTAAGTCTAATAAAAAGTCAAGCAAGCAAGTAGAATTTCTGACAAAAACTAAAAAGGTTATGAAGCATTGAAATTTATTCACAAAATTATATATAACCAAGCTCGGCAATTCACTGTTTTTATAATGTCCATTACTAAAAGTCCTGCTTATCCAGGAAAAATTCTAATGTAGATATGAAATATACAAACTCACCCATGCAAATTTTATTTTTGATGTCTCTCATGAGTGGGCCCATGCCAGGTTCGTTGCAGCTATATGGGTTGCCAAGCATTCTTCCCTGCAAGAAATCTTCTTGTTGAGGGTCCTTTTCCAGGATGAGGAAAAACTCAGCCACATCATTCTCCTCCTGTGATAGTTGGTCAAAGTTCAAAACTTGTCACACGCAATCTAGCATTTATGACAACAATAATAAAGTGGCTAGTATTTAGAGATGAAAGTCTCGGGTATCACCATTAAGCTTTTATTTGTTGGAGTCAAAGAGAATCGCTTCGACAGAGAAACAGTTATCAAGTATTGAGAAAAACAAAAGGGACAAGACAGAAACTACAGAGGGACAGCATAAAAGGAAAATTGCCAGTGGCACCTTCCAACAACTCATGACACTACTCACCGGATATATGATGCTGCACAAGCGCTCAAAGATGAACACAGGTGACCTGTAGTCTTCCAGAGGATAGTTCCTGACGGTCTTCACACACACAGCCATAAATTCCTTGGTTTCTGATTCAGTTCCTGGAAAACAGGTCAAGTCAGAAGAAACATATATTTATTCATAGAGTATAAGTGAAGCAATGATATGAAAACCAACTTAAGGAAATTATTTTACTTGTTTGGAAGTGTAAGAATAAGAAAAAAATCTGCAAGATATCTAACATTTGAACAAAAACATAAGTGTAATAAGGATGAGGAAGTGGTACTCAAGTAGGCTCTCATAGAAAGAAAATAAACGGACTTACTCCATTGCTGTGCCGCATTATTATGACAAGCAACATTCAAATTTTTCATTGGATCAAAGAAAAATTTTAGGAAAGGGAACTTGGGTATAAAATATATAGCATGTAAACAATGACATATTTCCCCAAGCCCTTTACTGTTAATCACATACGGTCTGATAGATGTAAAAAAATAATTTACTTGTAATTTTCAGGGGTAAAACCAAAGTGAAATTTATCTAAAACTTTAAAAAGTTCCGATAGATGAGTCAGCAAAAAGGGGCAGGGTCTGTAGGGTCAGTTCTGACCTGTGGTTAGCTCCTCCAGCATCTGCAGCAGTTTCTCCTGCGTGTCATCGATGAGCTTCGTTCTCTGCACCACCAGCTTGCGCAGTGACAAGTAGCCGTTGAGCACATGGCCCACCAGCCTGTTCTTGTAATGCTGTTTCAGGTTCTCCTGCTCGATGAACAGAGCCAGTAGCTCTGGAAAAGGGGAAGGGGGGAAAGAGAGAATGAGATGCTTTATACAGAGCACTACTAAAGTGACAGTGACATACTGAGTTAGAGAGAGACATGGAAAAAAAAAGAGGAAGGGAAGGAAGGAAGGAGACAGACAGACAGACAAACATGCAGACAGACTGACAGAAGGAGAAAGCTATAGATACATTGACAGATAGGGACAGAGCGGAAGAGTTCACACAAAAGAAATGTATGAGTAATTTTAAAACAACATGATTTTCATATTGGGAAAAAATGTTTCATCCTTGAGAAATGGCACAATAAAATGCTTCATAAGATGGAAAATAGCAGAATAGCAGACTATAAAGAAGCACACAAGAAATTGGTTTTCAGAATCAAGATAAATGAACTACCCTGTAACGCTATACACAGATGCAAATAATCGTTGGCAAAATGATTCTACAGAGTAATTCGCTGTATCTCACTTTTTTTGGGTGTTACTACAGAAACATAAAACATGGCTGAAGCAATAGAATAGAACATTTTACATTCTCAAGGCATTGAAATCAATTCAGTTCAACTATTGCTCTTTTCAATACAGCAGCTTATGGACTTCCATCCTCTAGCCTTGTCCCAGACAGTGATATGTTGATATGTACAAGAGCCATGTGACTTGAGTTGAGTTGACTTTTTGTAACCCATCCCGGTTTTATTTGTCCAGGTGCAGAAACATTTTAGTAGCTAAATATTATTATGAGTCAGAGGGATACCAAAAAGGCAAAATAAAGGTCAAAATCAAAAGGTGAGGATAACAATAACAGAATTGAAAATGAAAATGTTTAAGTGGTTTTGTTGATGCTATAGCTGGTGCTGCTGCTACTATTACTGGTGATTCAAATGATGATGATGATGAAGATGACTAACTATTGAGTTCTGAATAGCATACTATAAATGTCTTTAAAAAAGCAGGGACTATTTTCAAAAGGCAGAATGACCCTCCTCACCTGTGAGAGACTTGAGAGCAAAGCCCTGAGCCAGGTCAGAGCTGAGTGTAGTCTCCTCTAAGTACTGAAGATGTTCCACTTCCTGGATGGACAAGCGATTTGGGGAAAGTATGGCAATAATGAGTCAGTGGAGGGAGGGGGAGGGAAAAAACGGCCATTATATGATATGAAAATCAAGCATCAAGTTTCAAAGTACTATGAATGTGCACCACCCACAAAAACATCCCTGGAAACCTAGACCTTGGAGAGACTCAGACACAATGCATGACGTATTTACAATGAAGAACTATCAAAATAAGTCACTTATGAGGTGGGACTTCCAAAACGGATGCCTATCTCTGATAGGAGATCGAGACATTGATCATAAATACTGCACATCATATAGGGCGCAGTGTCACAGCAGTTCCTGCGCCAGTCTCCGAAGCGGAAAGTCCGAGATCGAGCCTCGGTTCGGACACGGGATTTTTTCGCCCCCTCCCGCCCACCCTGCAGTAATGGGTACCTGACTTCGAGTTGGGGAAGTAAAGGCGGCGTGGAAAGGAACTGGCCACCCTACCACAATATGCCGAAGACCCATGAAGTTGTCTCACTAATTCTAATAAAACAATCCCCAATGTCCGGATCGGATGTGGGAACAACTTTACTTCTTCTTTTTTTACATGATATAGGCGAACAGCCTTGAAAACTTTGTGAACAGCTCTGTCACAGTTCAAGGGCACAGGGGGGGGGGGGGTCCGAACCAGGGACATCTGCACCAGAGCAGTTTGGTACCAGTGGGTGGTTGGCGGGTACTCTGGTGTGGTTTGCTTTCTCTTTCCTATCAAACATCTATCGTCTTTATTTCCCCTCCTTTTTTTGAGTTTGTTACTCTCTTGTAACACCTCTACTAATCTTCGGCACTTATATGACCTAACTGTGTTGTAAGTGCCGTAAAACTCTTACTAAAACTAAGAGTGGTACCAACAGACGAGACCTGTAAGCAGCAGAATGAACCAGGACGGAATAGATTAGAGCAGTACAGGCCCATTGTCAGATTGACACACACGACGGTTTTATATGAACACACACACGCACACACACACACACACACACACACACACAAGCGCGCACGCACACACACACACATACATATATAAATTAATATCTATATAATATAAAAATTATATTATATAAAAATAAATATTCACTCTTGCATTTCTAAAACAACCAGCTCACACAAGAAAGTCAAAGTGTGTTGTCACAAAGTCCGGGTGTGTTGTCGTGTAGATGTGTTGTCACAAAATCTGGGTGTGTCGTCGTATATATGTGTAGTGTGTTGTCACAAAGTCTGGCAGTGTTGTCTCAAAGTCTGGGTGTGTCGTCGTATAGAATTAATAGATATGTAGTGTGTTATCACAAAGTCTGGGAGTGTAGTTGTCGTGTAGGTGTGTAGTCATAAAGTGTAGGTTTGTCGTCGTGTAGGTGTGTAGTCACAAAATCTGGGTGTGTTGTCACAAAGTCTGGGTGTGTTGTCACAAAGTTTGGTGTGTTGTCGTGTAGGTGTGTAGTCACAAAGTGTAGGTTTGTCGTCGTGTAGGTATGTAGTCACAAAGTCTGGGTGTGTTGTCACAAAGTGTAGATGTGTAGTTGTGTAGTGTGTTGTCACAAAGTCTGTGTATGTCATCACAAATGTGTCATCACAAACGTGTAGGTGTGTCGTCATCACAAATGTGTCATCACAACACGGGAGACAGATCCCATTCCCTGGTCAGGTCAAACGCCCCGGTGTGCACGAGAGGTAATCGGTTCCCCGTCTTAAACCGGTTCCCCACCTTCTCGTATCCGAAAAACAAAGCGTCCAGTTTGTAAATGTCATCCAGTTTCTGCAGAACCGGTTGCGGCACGCTATAGAAAGCCTCTAGGTACGCTTGTTTCTTTTGTATCTTTAGTTCGGTTTTGTTGAGGTATCGATCCCGGGCCTCCGTCAAGACTCGCACGTACTTATCCAGACTCACCATCTTGGATTCCTGTCTCGAGTACGGGTACTTAAATCTCCAGCTGACGATTCCGCGAAGCTGGACTTTCCTCAAAATCCTCCTCATCACCTGGTCCCTGCTGACACACTTGAGAGATGGCTTGAGCCACTTGTCCGAGAGCGAGTCTTTGGCCGAGTCGAATATCGCGTCGTCAACAGCATCCTTTTCCATTCTGTCGAAGGCGATTTGCTTCTCGGAGATGTTGAGCAAGGACGCGGTCTTCATGGCGTCTCGCTGGAACGTCTCCATCTTGCCTATGACGGTGAAGTTCATGATGCAAGGCGGGCAGTAGTGGTACACGGGCTGCATGTGCACGTCTGTCTTCCACTCCGAGTCCACCGTCAGAGAAATGTACTCGGAGAACGTCATATCCTGTCCGCAAGACTGCCCCGACGACTTCCGGTACCTCTGTATGGCCGGTTTGCCCCAGAGCCGCCAGAAGAAAGGGTTCGGGGCGATGATTTTGTCGACGAAGGCGGAGTAGAGGCGGGAGTAGGGGTCTCTCACGTACACCAGCTTGTGCAGGCGGGACAGCGCCGTGGTCAGCTCAGAGAACGTCTTTTCTTTCAGTTTGAATTTGTAGAAGTAGATGGGGAGTACAGAGGTCACTGGGACGTCGAACGGCGATCT
>NW_004797796.1:34462-139029 GCF_000002075.1 Aplysia californica
CCCCACCCTCCCATGATGCTAAGAAAAGTGTATAAAATTACGACAGATCCTGTCAAAATCTTTTTACAATACAATCAATGATCACAGTACTGGGGCACGGACATCTGAAATTGACCAATACCAGAAAGTCCGAGGTTCGAAGTTCAAATATATTTTAAATGTGTCTCAATGAGTGTTTCTATCCAGTGAGTCGCAGTAACTTCTGTTCCAACAATATGGACAAGAGTGTTTTGTCTTGTACAGGTCTTCATTACAAGTCCTGCCATGACTAATAAATCAATTATCTAATTTAACCCATGTGTGATAAGAACTACCCAGAGCGATAAGTAACTCTTACGAAAATAAACTCAGCAATGCCACGAATGTCAAGCCTCACCTTTGAGATGAGGTGTGCCAGCCGAAGCATGACTCCCTTGATGGCCAGGTAACATTTCCACTTGTCCTGGCTGATCAGTCTCTTGTACAGGATCAGGAACTCCGTGGCACATTCTCCGCTCCGACCCACCTCGTCCAGACACCTGAACAAGTGCAACGAGTGGTGTGTTTAAAATGGGGCGGGGGTGTGGATGTGTGAAGGGTGGAATATGTAGAGTAGGCAATAAGTTCTAAGGAGAGGAGAATAACTATTGAAAGGTGGACTACATACAGGAGGAAATAAGATCTATGGGGAGGAGAATAACTGATTAATGTTTGCTTATGAAACAACTTTAAAGTCCTGTTTCCATACTTTTGGGGGAAAAAACCAACAAACCTATTATCGTTGCAAGGTGAACTAGCAAAAGATTTCTGTATGAACAAAACGTGATAATAGCACATATAGCTAATTAAGCCAATGTGGCTAAGAAAATGCAAGGCTAAGAAAATGCAAACTGCACTGAGTGCAAGGCAGAGTGACATGCAGCACAGAGTAGCAACATTTGTGAATTCTGTGAGAACATCCCCTACCCTGTGAGCATGTCAATGACTTCCTTCCTTCGGCTGAACACTTGAGAGATGGCTTCAATCACGCTGCAAGCCGTGTGCCTGGCAGAACGAGAGCTCGGGGAAAACATTGCTTGCTGGAGAAAGAAAACATGACGTGGGCATCAGCATTACGTCTCAACTGTCAATTCTGGTATTATTCAGGTTACTTTTTAAAGTCTCTTAACGACTTTAAACAAGTGCTATAAAAAAAATCTTGCAAAAACAAACATACAATAATAAAACAAATTAAACTTGAAGTAAAAAAAAACCCAACCCACCAGAAAAAGTGTTTTCTCACCTGCAGCCATGTTGTCTGAGTGAGCTTCAGTGTCACAGCAGGCACTTTCCACATCTGTTGCCTCCAGCGGTTGGCGTACTTCTCCATCAGGTACTCCGACCTCATGCCCTTGGTCTTGCCAGACTCAAGCTGGGGGAGCACTGGCTTGTCTTTGCTCGAGTCTGTTGGGGCTTCTGCTGCTGATTACAAACAGGGAAAAAAATGTGAACTTCCACCGAGGTCTAAGGCTTCACAAATAATAGCAACCTTCAACAATAACTGATTTACACCCCACTGATTATTTCAACCAGCTCTAGTCCAACCAGTACAATTTTGAAAACAGAAACACTTTCGGCCTGAAAATCCTACCACTTGGAAATGCAATATCCAGGACCTTCATCTTTTCCATCCAACTACTTAGATGTAATATCATTTGTAAATTTAACACCATCAAGGAGTAAAATAATTTTTAAAAGGTTAACAACTGCCGTTCAAGTACAACAGTCAGGTCCTTCGCCGTGCCCGCATCTAACATGGTTTCGATTGCCATTTGGGAAGGATAGATTATCCAGTGTTCTATCTTTCTGTTAAGGTGTAACCCTAACAGCCTTGTTGACACCAACAATGATCTTTATCACGTCGATTGGAGCATAAACAAACCACGGCAACAATAATACTACAACCTAACAAACAACGAACAAAATTGTTTGGGAGTATCGTCTTTTCCACCTGCTTTATAGACACATGATTGTGAGTTTCACTAGTGCCTGCATGAGGTCTCACCTTGTTTAGGCAGTCTCTTCTTCCAGTTAAGGTAGGAATAGCGGGAATCTCCAGCCAGCCACTTCTTCACGTCCATGTGGAACTTGGCTGGCATCCAGTCACACACCTCCTTCTCATTTTCCTTCAGACACAAATATTCCTTCAATTATATTTCTTCCAGCCAAAGTGAAGCACATATCAAAATGATAAAAATCACATTTCCCTTTTTAATTCTTGTTCATAATCAAAAATAGTTATTTCTAGGTGCATGAAAGAATAATAATAAAAATAATAATAATAATAATAATAATAATAATAATAATAATATAATAATAATGATGATGATAAAGATCATTTCTATACTGCCCACTGCCTTTAACTTAAACACACAGTTCTAGGCCCTTTACAATACCTTCATTTAACACTAAATACAAGTGAATGAGCATGCACACATATGTTCTCTAGAATAACAATTCTACAAAAGCAAACATTCATACTGTCACAGCACAATTAATGACAATGCGCACATCACATTATGAACCAAGGAGTACTGTTAACTCTTTATCTTCAGCAAGCTACTCCAAGCGGCTCGCTGTCAGAATCGCTGTGCCGGTGAACCACTGGTGGCGGCTCGGGCACATTACTTTATGACTTCGACATCAAATAACTTTTCGGCAATTGCCGATGACAGGTCTCTTTAATCTGGATTTCCTTCATTAGATGAAGAACTATCAAAATAAGTCACTTGTTTTGATTTAATGACCAATTTAGTTACGTTTTGTCATTTTTCGATTCGGTACAAAAAAAGGGTCCCAGCATAGCAGGCTTACCCTCCTCGGAGATAAAGAGTTAAGGGGGGCCCTACACCTGAAGGGTATCTCGCTTATTACTGGACCAAATTTTACCAGATTTCACACATATAACAAGCATAGTAAGGAATCTTAAAATCCGCAATCAATTTTGAGAAAAAAGTTTTGTTTCCATCGATACGGCGGTCGTATTGGATTTTGTTGACATGTCTTACGTAACGAATACTGCATTTATTGCAGATGGAAATTGATTGGGTTTTTTTGCATGCGTGTTATCAAACATTAGGTCTAAATATTTGTCTGTTGTTTTTGTCCTTAACGAATTAGAACATTTTTAATGAATTTTTTCCTGAGGTAGCATTCAAATTTGCAAAAAAATCTGTGAAAATCCA
The DNA here is from genome assembly GCF_000002075.1 of Aplysia californica. Classification (NCBI taxonomy): domain Eukaryota; kingdom Metazoa; phylum Mollusca; class Gastropoda; order Aplysiida; family Aplysiidae; genus Aplysia; species Aplysia californica. Next base: position 37,666 of record NW_004797796.1, read on the forward strand.
AATTCCAGACACCACCAACAAAAATCTATTCCATATATCAAAAATTCAACAGACAAATTTTTAGTATTACATCTTCTCTTCATGCTGTGAAAATTTCATGAAGATTGGATGAAAAATGGTGGAGTTATTCAAAAAAGTATAGAGAAAAGTCGTGTTTTGAGAAAACAGCAGTGAAAGAAAAAGAAAATATTGGCTTTATGAGGAAATGGTGATGACGAACATGCCTTGTATGGGGGAAAATGCGGTTTTGGGGGGTTCTTATGCGATGAAATAGTTGTAGGAGAGGCTGAGGAAGCTAAAAATGCCTACAACTAAAATTTCATAATTTGAGCCGAATTGGGATTTTGGGGGTGTTGCCCCTCCCCCTTAATAAGAAGGACTTACTATCAAGATCGTATTTCATAGGGTATCTTTTTTAACGTATTTTAACTTTGTGTCCCTCAAATGTTTTGGGAAAGAGTTTTCCAGACAGATAGAGCTAGATAAGGAAGGGGAAAAGCCAGACAGACATTAACGACAGGGGGAAAACGAATGAAGTAAGAATTACTGTCCCCCCCTCCCCCCTCTCTCACACTCACACACACATGCCACACATACACACACACAAAAATAGAAACAAAAGTATGGAAAAACAACCCACTACCGAGGCCTACCTTGTTTTTGCCATTGACAAAGCTGATGATGTTGTGCCGCACCAGACCCTGCAGAATCCTTAGACACGGGAGAGTGATGGACTCCATGATCACAGGGCTACGCAGCTGCATCCCCATCAGGAACAGCCGCATCACTGACACAGAGACAAAATAATCCTGATTTTATATACCTCTTTTTCTTCTTCTAAATAATAGAGTGCCCCTCTCCCCCCAAAAATTCAAACTAACAAACCTCCAACAAGTGTTTATTTAAAAAAATTTTACATTAGACTTAAAATGTACAACATAGAAACAAGCATGATAGTGAAAGAAGAGCTCACCACATCTTGTCCTCTGCTCCCAGCATGAGTCGTCCTGATGAAGTGAGGTTGCTAGCAGCATAATCTCATGGCGGACAGAGGAACCCTGGGAAAAGTCACCAAAACACATCATGACTCACACTACTAGAAACGACTTCAGATATGGACTTCTTAGATAAAATGTACATTCCATCTATGACTACTTTTGTCCCAAATGAGCTGACAGCTTCTGATATTAATATGTCTGCTCAAAATCATACCTTATCTCCACTTAAGTGGATCTTCATTAAAATGCTTACTGATAATTAGTTATTCCGTCGACGTCTGGCAATGAACAATACATCAGAAATAAGGATTGAGATGATTTGTGGCTTCTGCTGAGGCCAATGAGACCAATGCTTACAAATGAACTAAATGAATAACAAATAACTCTCTAAAATCTTCACTAATGACGCATCTTGAAAGATGAAAATCTCATTTCTTAAAAATGTCAACAAAAATTGAACATGGGTCTAAAACTTGGATAAATATGAGCAACATGCTTTCAAAACCTTAATTGAACACATAATACAAAAATGAAGGTAAACTATTTTGTCATACGACTTCCCAAGAAAGGAAGAATGAGGGCAATAACACCCTTGTCTACAGATCAACATTCCTAGCTCATCTTCCAGACAAAATTTCTTGTTTTGTAAAGTGTGCAGTATCTACCAAATCAGGGTTGGACTGGTGTCCTTTGATGGCAGCCGTGATCCTGGTCATGACCAAGTTGTTCATCTCCTCGGTGCCACGTCGGTTGTCACGTGTCAGCAGACACAGAAGGGTGCGAACCTCGGTGCGTACAGACAAGGCTCCATGGCGCAAGTTGTGGTCTATCAGCTGTTGTATCATACCCTGGAACCCAGAAACAGACGTAAGTGAGCAAAAATAACAAATAAGGATTTTCTCCTTAGTTTAGTGATCAGATAGTCTGACTCCCAACCACAAGGCCACTAGCTCGTCTCTCTACAGTGTGTGTGTCCTTGGGGAAGATATCTCATACCAAACTTTCTGCACATCACACAAATGCCAACACTCATGCACACAAATGAGCGCATCACGCCCCACACAAAAATGTATCTACACTAGCACACTCAAATGTGCATTCACACACACAAATGTGTGCGCACTCAAACACACAGATACACACACACAGATACACACACAGATACACACACATATAGAGCATAAAGAGGCTCACCTGGCTACACAAGGTCTCCCGCATGTCTGGGTTGGTGACCAAGGCCCTGAGCAGAGTGATGCAGTGCTCCACAGCTGCACTGGCACAACCATAGCAGTTGCCCGTCTTCAGCCTGACAAGAAAACAATAACACAGATTGTTAGTCTTCAGCAAGGAGGAATATTCAGCAGCAAATCTCTATTCATTTGTTTTGAATATTGTCAAATTCCCCAACTATGAAGATTAAGAGCAAATAAATGCTGACAGAAACACAATAAACGTTCTCAGCCAATAAGTCGGTGGAACATTCATCTCAAGGAGATGGGGCAATCATAAACTTTTTTGGGTCTTGAAATCTGTCTATCACTCTCCACACCCCCCCCCTCCCTCTGTCTTCATCACTTACTATTAAAAAAATTTCTACACCCCAGTTCGTCCTTGATATCAGAAACAATTTCACAGAATCCACGTTATACTTACCCTTCTTTCTTGTCTTTGGCCACACTTGTCTTACTGCTCTTCATCTCTGACGTCATAGCTTTTGGCTTGGCTCCAGTTGGCATGGGCACCTGGCCTTTGCTGGCCACTGCTTCTCTCTGCTGTTGATCATACTCCACCAGCTCTCTGCGGCAGGCCATCACTTTCTGTGGACGGAAATAAAAATTGAGTCATTTACTCATTTTTAAATCTTAAAATGTTAATATTTACACATGTGTGAGCAAACAACTGGACAAAAGTTGTCTGCGAGCAAAAGCCTGGCTACGACAGGCTGAGTGAGGGAGTGGTATGGGTGATAAGACCAGGATTCTGGTATTGGCAGAACCCCAACAGCCTCGGAGAACAGGGGTCAGGTGAAGTACAATGTGAAGTGAAGCTCAGTTTGGTGTTAACATTTCACACCTCTCTGACATGAGTTAAAACATTCTAAGGCGTTTTGCTTCGACCCTGCATGTCTGGGGCAATAAGGGACAATCCTGGAAGAAAGTCAAAATACTTTATAAAATACCCTCTGCATGCGGGTATTGAGCTCACATCTTTTGCTTGTTAGGTGAAGAGAGTAACCATGATACCACAGATGCTCACTGAAAGGCACTCAGTAAAATGAAGTATACAAAAAAGAGGAAAAAACATAACGACTGTCATATCCTTCGAATCATTAACATCCCAAAGTGCTTGAAACTTTTTCTTTCTGTCTTTTTTTATTCAATTTGTTTCTCATATTCTAATTTCCTCCGTTTTTTCTTCTTGTTAAATTTTTAGCTCTCATCCTTTTATCATTCAATATGACCCAGCAAGTTCTACTGAACTCTTCCTTTGACTTAAAGATCACTGAGGCAAGCCTGAAGAAGCGTGGCCAATCTCATATCTGTGGGTGTTCATCGTACTGGTTTCTCTGCACTGGTGCTGTGTTGATGCACTCTCAGTACTCACCTGAATGATCTTGCTGAGCTCGTCAAAAGCAGCTTTGCACTCCCCACAGTACTTCTGAGCCAGTTGCTGGATAGCTTTGTTCACACTACTGGCTGCTGCTCCATTTACTTCCTGGATGGGGGGAGGAATGAAAACCTCACTGAATACAACGTGATCATCACATCATGAATATTGAAAATATTTTACACCCTCTTCAATACAATTTAAATCTTTAAGAAGAAGAGGAATTTTAATCCTGCCTTTCCCAGGGCCAACCCAGGCAGAGCTGAATACAGCATTCTTCTTCTTCTTGTCGTTCATCTCTAAATGCACACCCCAGTCTCTGGTGCGAAGGCTGCTGTTCATCGCAGGTCCTCCAGGCCCTCATACCATAGTTTTGGGTCTCTCTGCCTAGGGTTGGGCCAATATTTCCTTCAAAGTGCCTCTAGCATTGGGCAGGCTTGAAGCAGATGGCTCCCTGTTCGTACTGACATTTCCCTGACTTTATGAGTATAGCATACCAAGCTCACATCTTCTGCATGCAACAGTGAAGAGTTTAACCATTACACTATAGACGCCAATACATTTAAGTGATCCAAAGGACAGAAAACAAGTATTAAAATCATCTCCCTTACGTACAGTAGGTCTGTCTTTTTCATAGTAACACTTAAGGCTAGCATAATATCCGACTTCCTTTTTTTGTGTTATCCAACCATCCAACCCCTTCCCCCCTCCCTCCCTATAGAGCACCGCCAAACACTTAGTATTTCTTTCAAAGTTTTGAGTCTAAACAAGAGTAGCTTGGCCCTACCTTGCCAGAGGACGGGGGTCTGTCAGAGCCGTGCTCAGCCACCTGGATCAACAGACTCTCAAGTGAGGGTCGGTGCAGCTGCAGCTGTTTGTAGATGCGGTCTGCCTTCTCCAGCAGTGAGTTGATGCTAGAGATAGCCTGTGGAAGGCAAAACACAAAATATAAAACCAACAGATCTTCCATAACTCAATGGCACAAAAATATTGGGAGAATACTGTCCGAACAGTAAAACATACCCAAGCGGAACCTAACACAGAAACCCTAAGGGGCAGGACCCCATAATTCCTCAGCTAAAAAAAAAAGATTTCTGTCACTTTAAATATGAAATATTAATACACATTTGAAGAATTCAACTGAATTTAAAATGACAACCTCTCAACACGATAAGCAAGCATAGATATATGGCAATTGCCCACAGGCCAAAATCACAAGATGTATGTCATGAACGACATTCTGTAAAAGAAAATTTCGGGTAACTTTTAAAATGACAAAAAAAAAGGGATGAAGACAGTTGCTCTTTTTCTAAGCAGCTACAGTACTGACACAAGCACACTGAAGGGCCCCACACTTGGCCACTGATGTGTGTTCTGAGCACACAGCATGCTGAATCAAAAGCAAACGTCATGAAACTTTTGGATTCCAAATGTTCTACTCCACAAAAAATGAATTTATACATGACAAGAACTTTACCTTCTTCCTGTCCTCCTCATTCTCAATGGGGTCCACAGCACAGCAAGGCTTGGCCAATAGAGTGAAGTCAAACTTGGCATACTTGCAGAACCCACATGAGTTACACAGGAAGGGATCCTTCTCATCATAGTTAATGGATCTGGACGTAAGGAACATGTCATCAAACTCCAATCTCTAAACACTATAAACTCTTGTAATTCACTTTAAAAAGACATTACCTTCATGTCACTGATAAAGGCTACTTGCTAGTTGGTGCTTTGAAGCTGAAGAGAAACTTTCAGTTCAGCAGTACTGTCATAGGCTAAAAGTCAAGACAGCATCATATACATAAAGCAGATTACAACCCTCCATATAACATTATAGAAAAAAGCAATTTGCAAAAAACATGTGCGTGTTTTTAAAATAAAATGGTAGAGAGCTCTCTGACACTTCCTGAGGAAAATGACAAACTGACACTTTTGCTTTGTATGTGGACCATGTATCATCTCAAAATTATCCAAAACTTACCTGCACTTATAGCACAGGTAGACAATATTTTCACAGTATCTTAAACTTACCTAACTTGTGGCATGGGTAGGCAATAAGCTCACAATATTTTAAACTTATCAGCCTTTGTGGTATGGGCAGACAATAAACTCACAATATCTTAAACTTACCCACACTTGTGGCATGAGTAGACAATATGCTCACAGTATCTTAAACTTACCTGCACTTGTGGCACTGGTAGACATTCTCACCACAGTTGCCACAGACGCCTGGCGAGGCTGGGACACTGGCGCTGCAACGAGGACACTGCAGTGTCTCAGCCGTGGCCTGAAGGTTGTCGTAGAAGTCTGCATACTCAATCATCAGGTTGCACGCTACGATAGGGATGGGGAACTCCACCTGAACAGAAATATGAAATCAGTGCATGTCATGTAATAATGTAAAACCTATACATGTCCCAATCCCCCCACCCCCGAACCAAATCGAAATGACTTGTATAATCTTAATCTTTCTGACATTTCTTACACATCTGAAATTAATTTTGAGCTCAAATCCAGTCAAAATTTCAAAATTGACAATTATATTTCTGAAACTAAACATCCTAGTCGTCAATCCAGCAACACTCTTGGCTCAAAGATGGGCCATATACAGTTGGAAACTTTGACCCATTATTCGGCACTTTGATGAAGAGTGAGGGGAGGAGAAGTACAAGTTGTTGCCAGAGATCAGCTAGAACAGAAGTCGAAAAGAATCATGAAAAATTTTTGACGAAATGCACAGACTGAAGAGTGGCATTACAGTGAAACTGATGATGTTTTCTTGTTGCATGTTACCGATGAAGCTCCTCATGGGCCATTATGACCACTGCCATAAAATGGTTCTTACAGTTTGGTGCATCTTTAGCAACTGTAAGGTCATTGTACAAAAAAAGTTTTCTTTAAAAATATAGTGAGACATCATATATAAACACTGTCATAAGATAAAAATCTTAACTGCTTTTGATTTTGCTTTACAAGCTGAGCAAAGTATTTCAAATTGATGAATTTTTTTCAGCAACATAAAATATCTTTTGAAACCATAGTGAACTATTTTCAAAAGTGCTCTTTTCCAACTCACTGCATCAAAACAAAAGAAATTTTTTAAAAGCATTTACCTTGACCTCTGTCTGGCCTGAGACCAGCCTGACTTTGCGGGCTTTGTGCCAGAGTCCAGGTCTGTTCCTCAGCTCAACCACAGCCTGGACTGAGCGGTTGTTGTAGAAGATGTTCAAAGTTTGTACCTGACGAATTAAAACTTTCTTTTCAGGAAAAATGCATGGTGAAATCCCATTCTTTAAATCATACTTCCTGTACATCTCTGAACATAAAGCCTTATAGTTCAGAGTATGCACATTCGTAATACAAGGTCCATACATCATGTCTGTAGTCTTTTCTTTAAAGTAGTTGCGCAACATAGCCTTCACTAACAAGGAGCATTGCTAGTTCACTGAGTGTCATACTGAACTACAACACCAACAACCTTTGCTCAGGTGCCTAATGCAGTGCTTGTGAATTTGGATTGTTAAGGAGTTAGGCTCTTCACCCCCTTTGACACAGTCCTTTTGGCAAGGAAAGCTAAAAAGGCACAAGACCAAACAGGCTGCAAATCTATACCATACAGTCTGTAAATCCATACAATACAGTGACGTAACAGTGCAACTGTTCTCAATGATCTGATTTTTAAAAATCAGAAAAGCATATGATAGAGGTTAGAGCACTTGACATATTATAACTAATGCACTAGCAATGCAACTGGAACTTATTCTCAGAAAAGAGAACATAACGTGTAAAAAAACATACTCCTAACCTAAACAACCAAGTAAAACTTTAACTATGCATTGAAATGAAAAGAAAATCAGATCAAAACTGCTGCAAAGTTTACATCAAACCATTGCCTTATAAAATTGGAGAACAATCTCACCAATTCCTCATTTCGAAGGCATGCAAGCAAGATCACTGTTATTGTGCAGTATATATTCGATATGTTCAGACGGGCTCAAAATTCATAAATCCTGATTCAAACCCCCGATTAACTTCCCTTTTAAGCATAACTTTCACTGAACAGTAGCATCTCAGGTGAAATAGTTAGGACTTTTGGCATTGAAGCTAAAAACATGAGCTTGATTCCCAAGTGGGAAAGATGTTATCTCCAACAACGAAAGCGCCCCTCACTGTGCAAACTAGCCCTGACAGGTAGCTCTGAAGCAGTCCACCGATTTGATCAAAGTTTTGTTGAAATTAATGCAGAGATGACCGAGGTATTTTGCCCTTTAAGTGGGTCCTTTTTTTTTTAAAGACACCCTGTACAATCAATCCTAGCGAAAGACTCTCACAGCTCCCTCTCACAGCCCCGGACAGACAACCTACCATCTTGGTCCTCTTGAGATCTGTGATACGCAGAGAGATTTTGGAGATGGTGTGGCTGCCCACTAGCTTCACTATCTGAGTGGTGGTGGTGAACTTGGAGTCCACCTTCACGGCCGACAGCTTCAGCATCTGGGGAGGAGTACAGAGGTCCACATGTTGACAAATTGTTGTCTTATCGCAGACAGACACTTGCCGTCTCTATTTTCAATAGCAATTCTTTGTAAGTGTAATCTCTCTTACTTCTCCCCGACACCTCTTTCTCTCTTATTTTTCTCTTCTCTAACTTATACGCCCTCACAAAAAAAAAGAAAACTCATACACATTAAACACACATTCTTTCAGACAACATTCTGGACATTTAAGACAAGAAAATTAAGACAGCGACTACTATCATAAAACTTAAATGTGCAACAAGCTTCAATACAAGTTAAAAGATGCTTCAATATACAGCAGTCAAAATTCAACAAGAAAGCAATTCTTTACATTAAGCAGGAAATGTGCCTCATCTTTGACACCACACATCAACAAAACAAGTTTCCAACCTGGAACGGGACCTCTGGGTTGTTACAGACTAGGCAAGGGTCACTCTCCAGGTAGTAGCCATCAAAGTCCACAAGTCCTTGGAGCATGCTGAGTGCAGAAAATACATACCACTTCAGAGATTAGCACAATCATTTACGCACAGGTTAAAGAAAAGAAACTTTTATGAAGAATACAGCTTGAAAAGAAACGTTAAGGTTACGTATATTTGTGTGTCCACCAGTGTAAGAGTGTGTACCTATAAAACAACAGCAACAGCATACAGACAGTGGTTCACCAACAAAAGTCCAAACTTTACTATTTTTTAGATGAGAAGCCACTATCACTTTTGTATTAACTCACAATGTTTTTAATGCTTTGCATTAAGGTACCTTGAATGTTTTGTGTATATAATGCTCGGGCTTTGAATGTATGCAAGTGTGTGTGTGTGTGTGTGTGTGTGTGTGTGTGTGTGTGTGTGTGTGTGTGTGTGAGCATAAATATGCGTGATGTTGAGTGTTTACACATTTGGCTTAAGTGAGAGAAAACATAAACAGAAGGATCAATAAAGTATACATGGATCAGGTTTTCTAGAAGAAGATAAACCCTATAAATTTAGATTTGAAAGATTTCCATCAGCTTCATTAACTGAAACACATGGGACAGATATAAGGGTCGCTCGTGTGATTGTTTGATTGCGGGAAAAAACGTTGACAAGAGTTCACTCCTGTTCAGCAGATTAAAAAAACCATGGAAACAAACAGAAACAAGAAAGGGGTAGCGAAGACGTAGGACACGCGGTGTGTAACAGAACTCATAATGTGGGTATTCTTTTCTTACTGCCACACTAACAAGATATGAAGAACCTCTCAAAATCTCTGAGACTCTCTGAAAGGTCCATTATATGAGAACTGTTTTCCTTAGCACAATGAACCACTGAGAGACAACAAAAAATTACCTTGAATTGTACACTTGAATGATCAGCAAGCCAAAGATATTATTGCAAAGTTGCCTGAGCCTTTTCAGAGATAAAACTATAAACAAACAATTAAACTTTAATTTTGACAAAGCAAAGCAGAAACATGTTGCGGAAGAGATAGCAAGTAACACTGACTTGTAGATGGTGGCATTTGGGTGATGGGCCAACACTTGGTTCTCTCCTTTGAGCAGGGACACAGCTTTCTGAAGATATTCAGCTACCTGAGGACAACAAATAGGGTTTGGACTAATTTAAGCAGAGAATCTGATGTTTGTGCAGGTGTGAAGTGATGGTGGCAGGAAGCTGGACACATGAAGGACATTTTATAAAGACAGTCGAGAGCCAGCTGTGTCAGCTCCAGTACCAAAGTGTTAAAAAGATTGTATACAGGATACATTCTGCCCTTTAAAAAAGTATTCTCTGCTTTCTACACCTAATGATATGGATGTGACCAAAAGTGCTGATGTAGACACTTTGTTTTGTTGTGCAAAGAGAGGTTCCTCCTACTCAAGGTATACAAGATATGTCAATCCTTAAACACTGAATCAAACATGCTCCTTTATAGATATCAGTACTGGAACTGTTGAAGACATTTTACTTACAACTTCAAAAAACGAGTTTCTCATCTAATAAAGCAACCTTTCACTATTCCAAAACCTTCTTTTCTAATGCTTCCACCAGAAGGATTTTCTGCAACTACGTCTTCTTCCCACCCCAAACTATACATCACCCAATACAGTTAGAAGGTAGATCTTATTAAGATTTCCACCCCTCTAGAGCATTACTAATGGCCAAAGGGCATTACCCTATCCTGGGGTAAGTTGAGAAAAAGCAAATGGCAGATGCAGACACTTATAAATCCTTCACACTAAACAATTCCTGTTTAATTTACAAGGATAATGTAAAACTATACTGGGAAAATCATTCAACACAAACAGGAAAACAAAAGGAGCTCAAAATCTGCTACTCACTTTTTTCTCAGGCAGTCCCGAGGTCTTTAACAGGAAGTAGCCCAGCAGGTCCACAAACTGCGCAGCCTTGCGCCCAAAGATGGGAAGCTCCTGCCAGAGACCCCACATGGAGTTGAGCAGTGCATGCTGCTCCTGCTGGCTCGAGTTCCTGGGAGAATAACATTAACACAGAGATAGCATTACAATGTATACAATGTTAATATTTCCTGGGAGAGGATGTTGTTTATACAGAAATTACAATAAAACACCTCATTTCAGCACTTCTTGAGAAGACGTTTGTCAAGAAAAAAGACTATGATGCCTTATAATAATGCCTTGAGTTTCAGCAATTCCTAAGAATACATTACTCACATAAACATAACGCTTTCAGCAGGCTAATATCTGAGCGGATGCCGCTGCCACAAGAGTCAAAACATCTTCTGTCGATCGCAAACAAAACCCACTAGAAAATAAACCTAATAAAGTCGTTTCTACATAAAGCAAATTTACATAAGATAGAATTACAAGACATTACACAGCTTAGAAAACAACACACAAATCTTTACAATTATACACCAGTGACAAAACACATGAACAAACAAGAGCTCTCATTCTTGCTTTTTCAATACTATCGTAAAACTTTTTCAGCTATAGAGACTGAGAGAACTTGGGTGCATGGGGTACATGTAATGTGCGCGTGTGCGTGTTGAAGTGTATGCTTGCACATGCATGTTTTTTAGATAATATTGACATGATGCTATGTATTTACATTTCTTGTGTTCCAGAAGCTAGTGAAGTCCCACTTTGAATACTTTCTTCCACCACAGGGACAACAACAACAAAAATTATCTTCCTTTTCTTATCTTATAACAGCTACCAGTACCTTATTACAATAATTAGCTCCTTGAAAAGTTTACAACATATATCACAATTAAATTTCTAATGAGAATAGTCTTTTTTCAAATAATGAGTCATTGCATAATAACGCGTCTTTGCCTTTGCAGCTCACCTGTAGATGTGCAGCAGTAAGCCATGAGCCATCCAGCGGTTCCCGCTCGAGTTGGAGTCCAGCAGGTAGGTCCTGACAAACTTGATGAACAGGCTGGTGTCCAGCGTGGTGTTGAGTTGTTTCACCAGCTCCTGGCACAGCGTCTCGTCAAACGGACGACTTTCCTCCCCATCTCTCTTCAGGCCCAAGCCACTGCCATCAAGTTCTGACGCAAGTAAAAAGAAAATTTTTTTTACAATCATCACCAACATGAGCAATGTTTGTAAAAGACCAAACCAAAAACCCCATTTTTCTTTGTCTTCCCCATTTCTCTACAACCATAAGCAATTCAAAAAAAACTTGATACAAGCAAAAGCATACGAAAGGATGATATAAATCTGCTCATGAAAATCAACTATGCTGCACACAACTTAAATATTACATTTTTCAAACTGATAATTTAGAACTAAATCGACAGCAAGTAAGCATCTGACTCACCAAGAAACAAATTATTGAAAATCGGCTAGGGAGAATACACCTAAAAATTGTGCAAAAACAAGAAAACATGACATTAGGCCACTGAGAGGAAATGAGGGGGAAAAAAAGGAAGAAAAGTCTCACCCTTACAGGCTACAAAAAATACAGCAGACTCATCGACTCACCATCCATCTTAATCTTGACAGAGTCTCGGTCCTTTCTCCCTCTCTGCTTCACAGGGGAGGTGGAAGAACTCCCAGAGCCACTGTGACCCTGTGCACTGCCATGACCCTTGACCCCACAGATGGCACACTGAAGCAGCTGCAGCAGTGTGGGGGCCACGCCCTCATCCAGGAGAATGCTAGCCTGCATCAGGTATGGGAGTGTGTCTGAAACAAACCCACCACAACATGCTATTATATAACAATTCATCCGTCAATGTCTGATGATGACAAATGCATCTGCAGAGGAAAAAGTCTTTTAAGTGAAAAAAAAAAGGAAATAAAAAAAAAAATAATATATAAGAATTCAAATGCTGGCAGTTTATATCCCTGTAAAGTTGTCAAGCGTAAAGTATCACAAAGCAAGAACACCTGATTTCATCCTTCATGTGCACATGCAAAGAGGACAGCTGAAACAAGTAGCCAAAGATAGAAACAATTGGGGAGAGGTTATTAGTAGCCTACACTCCAATATCCTCAGTCCCTTCCCAACCAATGGCTGACTATTTTACACCCCCGCCCTTACAATTAAAATTAAGATCATTTAGGAGGCAGGATGTTTCTACCTTACTTGTCAGTGCCAACCCGGACTAAGAGGGATACAGCATGCAATCAGAAAGATTGCGATACTTGAAATAATAAAACTTCCCCATGTGGGAATTGAGTTATTGTCTTTTGTATGCAACTGCAAAAAGCCTAGCTTACATTACTGACACCGGTCATAATATGCCAATGGCAGAAGTTAGTAAGAAAGTAAAGTTGTCCAACAATTCAAATTAGGTGCATCAGTTTTGGCTAAATTGTGTGTCCCTGTAAGGATAACATACCTGCATTCAGTTGGCAGTACAGCTGCCAGTTGTAGGGTCGAGAGGTGGCAATGTCGCACACCACCTTCAAATGTTCAATCTGGGGTAGGAAAATCAAATCAAGAGAGGTAAGGAAGAAGGTTCTTTTTTTTTTCTGTATGTTGTACAAAATAAAGCCTGACCATCAACAATTTATTTATAGAAGCACCAGCCATCCATGTCTAGGTGCTGTTTTAGCCTCATTCTCCTGTCTGTGGATTAATTATTATTTTTTCCATTTTGGGTCTACTTTTATGCACCCTGTATCTATGGTTTTCAATACAAAATATGACCACAAACTCCTCTTACCATGGTGAGCAGGGTGTCATAGGGCAAGATGATGCTGTGTGCTGGCACATCTCCTCCATCAGCAAGGCCTCCTCTCTTGCACGTCTCCATCATCTGCTGAAGGTGAGACTGGATGGTGTGGTCATCTCGCAGCTGACGATACTTCTCTTTGGAGCCGCAGATGAACAGGAGCAGCTGATGGGGACAGACAGGGGAGAAATGAAATAGAGATAATTTAATCTTATCTCTTCTCTTAATTCACAATACAATGGGATATACTTGCAAGATGAACATTACTACACTTGAAAAATTAGTTTAGAACTTGGGAACAAACCATAAAAGACTGTAGCTGATAGTAGAGTGAAATCACAACTAGTCTCTAGCTGAAAGAGAACATGGCAGCGAAGGCCCATAAGCAACATCTGAGGAGATAAGATGGTGCAAAAAAATGCAAACACACAGTCCCTTCATATTGTTTAGATCGGGAAAAAAATCCTTCATAATTTCAAATCATTTACGAATCTAGCCATTATGATTTCTTTGCTCTTGAGTTTAAATTAATTAACACATTAACACTGTCTTTAAGATATGGTGGTAGGCTGACATATAAGGAATACTATGGTTGGTTTGTTACATTTAGGTCTAAGCCTGAAACCTGCCATTTTTATAGCAAGATTTAGCACATGACAATTCACTGTACTTACTTTTCTGACTTGCCTCTTGACAAACGGCGTCTGTTGGGTCAACATGTACTGGAACAACAGACACAAAGGAGAGTCACTGACAAATCTTTCTTCAACATAATAATAAACAACAAGCTATTTCACTCCCCGTGCTACCAGCCAAGAAACAACACAGTTCTGTCAGTTTTTGTCTACAAATACAACAAGAACAATTAAAGCATTTATCATTTTAATTAAGTGGAGCTAAAAAAACATATTAAAAAACTTCATCCAGAATAAGAATAAATCCCCATCAAATACCATGCAGTTCATTTCAAAGACCGAGGACTTAGATCTTTATCAAGACGTGAGGTTGAGGAAAAATGTTTCAGATAGGACAGCAATATCCATTTGGACCCCACTCAAGACTCAAACCTCAACTTCTCCTTGCCAGATCAAGTTCATCACAATGCCATAGTGGCCAGAAAATTAATTCTATCCACTGAGCTAATTTAATTAACCTACAAGCACTAAAAAGAAACGTTCTTAACGTAGCTTTGTAAGGCACAGGGCATGATTTTGTACACATTATCTTCCCCACACAGGGATGTTTTAACTCTTCATCTCCGAGGGGGTAAACCCACTACGCTAGGGCCCTTTTTTGGTCGTAAAGCTAAAAATGACAAAATCGTCATTAAATGGGTCATAAAATTGAAACCAGGAAACCTATTTTGATAGTTCTTCATCTAATAAATGAACTTCCCGTATAAGAGACTTGTTATCAGGCCGAAAAGTAGGGCTGGAGTCTGCTCGATTAATCGAAGGCTTGCGAGCAACTGACGGCTCGTGCCAGAGGCTTGCGAGCAGGCTTGAGCTTTGCCCACTACCGGATTTGCTACTCGTGGACGGCGGACGGGCTTACTGATTTGTGTCGTGACGTCACAAACTCTTGTTTACTGAGCGTGCGATACTTCTGCCCGCGTGCCGCACGCTGACAAGCCCTAAATAACCCTCACACTTCCAGCGATGGCGCTGTTTGGGGAGGGGAGGAGGTGGTATGGCTGGGAAAGCGAGAGGTGTTCGCCACCCCTCGCTTTCCGTAGAACCCGCCCCTCCCCTTACGCCTCCTGTCGTGACAGGGTTTTATTTGTCTTGTTTTTGGGGGGTTTTTTGGTTCAGTTTTTGTTGATTTAAAAAAAAAAATTTTGGTGGGGGGAAGTATTAGGATTACGTTTTGCTTTATTGATTTTCTTGGCGTAATTAGACATCATAATTAATATTTGTATGATAGAACATGCACAATACATACATAATATCAGTTACAGTGCAGCAAGATGTTTTTTAAAAGTTATAGGCCTACAATGTAATTAACAATGTGATAGGTAAACAGTCAAATCAAAAGTTTTTTTACATTGTTCAGAAACAAAATCACGATTGTCATCCCCTCCCCAATGCTTTCTCTTCAACTTCAACTTGTTCTAAGTGTCGGGGTGGGAGTGGAAGTGTAGTTTTGGCGAGTGATTAAATTACAAGCCACAGGATGCTAACAATACTGATTTATTTTGTCAGTTAAAAATTGTTTGTAAGTGTTCACACCTTTATTCTGCGTCCTAAATAGTTTAGCAAACCGCGACCCCAGTGCTTTCTTGTCGTATCTCCAATTTTAATACCAGTGAAAACAGCTCATAACAAAATGTGAGCCTACGAAGATGTCACATTTTCACTGTTAAAGCACTGAGGTCGCGAATGGTCTGCACTAGGCTATTACAGCCCTCTTCGCCTTGCACCAAAACCAGCACAGCTTCTCGCTTCCTCCACGTCCAGAGTTCACGCCGCGAGCGGGGTGGATTACCGGTAGATCTTGCGGCTCAGCGGTGTTGTACTGACGAGCGGTGTTGCCCTGCCAGAGCGGTAGTTGGACTCAAAACAGATTTATTGGCACGAGAGCAAGCCCTTAGCACAAAGCAATACGAGACGCAAAGCAGGTCTTGGGACCAAGTGCTTTGCTTAGCTGCGATCGGGATTTGAGTCTTGCGTGCCGTCCTCTGCTCGTAAGCTTTCGATTAATCGAACAGACTAGTTTGTGGCGCAGTGATACTGTGAGCGGGGTCTCTCTCTCTCCCTCTCTCTCTCTTTCTGACGTTAGTGGTTTCGCAGATTGCAAGCAGAGAGGGGAAGGAAGAGGGGGTCAGACACGAGTGGCTTCGCGGATTGCAAGTTGGTGTAGGTACTTGAAGCTTAGGCTAGACTCAACGTATCATGCTGGTGATTTGATTTGATGATTTGACCTAGTGATTTGAAGCTTGTGACCTGAACTAGGGGCTTGCGAGCACGAGCGTGTTTGCTACCGGGGTACAGCCCTACCGAAAAGTAAGTTGAGGTCTAAGTCGTCGTAAAGGAATGTGCCCGAGCCGCTGTCAGTGGCTCAGCGGCACAGTGATTCTGACCGTGAGCCACTGAGAGCGGCTTGCAGGAGATAAAAAGTTAAAGCATTATTGAGGAAAAAATGATACACCATCTAACAACTCACCTCTGACAGCATATCATGCCACTTCTTGTCAAACACAGCTCCTTGAAGCTTGTGGTCATCAGCAATTTTCTTCAACTGAAGTTTAGAAAAAACCCAAAGATTATCCAATTATCCAAGTGCCAAAACAAAACTAAAAAGAACTAAATCATATTTTTTATATAGAGGGATGATAGTTTCTCAGAATACTTAACAATTTCACCCTTCCACCAGCGTGTGCATGTGCATGTGCATATGTGCATTTGTGTGTGTGTGTGTGTGTGTGTGTGTGTGTGTGTGTGTGTGTGTGTGTGTGTGTGTGTGTGTGTGTGTGTATGTGTGTGTGAGAGCATGGGCGTGCACCCGCATGTGTGTGTAGGTGTGTGAGTGTGTATGCGTGCGTGCATATGACTGGCATTAGCAAATCCATAACAGAATTTATCTGACCATTCAATAAACACATAAAAATATGAAAACAGGGGGGGGTTACAGTGCATTTGGAATACATGAGAAAGTGTTCAGGCTATTTATGGTGTTCTGAAGTTTCAGTTTGAGCAAAACAATGTAGATTCAAATAAAACAATAAAAGAATATGTTTAGAATTTCAATTTCTTCCAGAAAATAGTTGACTCGTTTCAGAAAGCTAGCACCGAAAACAGGTCTGCTGCACATAGAAACCATATCAAACGAAACCATATCTAGACCACAGGTAAATTAGATTGAGTATCCGAGACTTCAAAAGCAGCAGAACAGTCACTCTGTCAATTAATATAAATCTCGCTTACTCTATAAAAGACATCACAGTGTTTATAAGGGCATTAACCCACTTACATACCTATAACAGACTTCTGCTGTACAAAATCATACCTGGTATGGCAGACGAAGGACCATCTCTGTCAACAGCTGAGGATAGTCTTCAAACACATCGTTGGCATGGCCTTTCACATACTGCCGCAGGAAGAAAGGTGACATGTCCGGGGGAGAGTGGGAGGGGTGAGGTTTCAGCAACTGTCCAGGAACACTGGCATTTTCATCCTGAAAACAAAACAGTGCGAGAAAATAACAACAGCTCGCTCACACAACTCTCTGACAGACTTACAAATAACAGCGCGTCAGCGAAACTTTTAATTTTTTTTATATGCATAAATCTGAATGTTCAAAATTTCATGTCCTCCCCCCGTTTTTTCTAAGTAGAGGATTTGTACTTATGTGTGCTCTGTGTGTGATGAAAGTCGCGAATCTTTGGTCAATACAAATGATTAATTGTTTCATGTGATCTAAACCTGAAGGTGCTGAAATACAAAGCAACTGAGTGATTTGAAAACAACTTTTCATCTTTCCCCAAAAAAATTTGTTTCACCAGACTTTCACATCAAGAGAACTACACTGACAATAATGAACATTAACTCTACATGCTTGTACCAAATACTACAGGAAATAAAATCATAAAACAGTCATGCTTGCTCTTTCATGTAGATGGTGTTCTCACTCCAGAACAAATCTTAAAACTAAACAGCATTTATATTACAGACACAATTAATAAACCATTGAACATGATCAACAAAACAGTGTACCTCATCAGCGTTGTAGTTTTTCCAGTAAGGAAGCAAATTCTTCAAAACTTGCAGGCAATATGGGATGGTCTCAGACTGCAAGAGTGCTGAGGCTGTCTTGCTGCTCACAAAGGTGGACTGGGGAAGGAAAACACCACAGCATTGTACTGCATGATATTGTAAAGTAGGCTATAGCATTGTCCTGTATTGCATTATTATAGAGCCCATTCACTGTAAGGTATCATATTTTGCATCCATTTTTGATTGGACCAAGCCTAGTGAGTGGAGAGCACTATAGATTGCATTTATAAATGCATCTTTCTTGATTTAGGTTTTTTTAACATTAACTGACCTTTCTTAAAATGAAAGAGAGAACTTATTGTTTAGTACTGACCTCAGTGGAATGCTTCGATCCCGATCTTGACCGAGACAGCAAAACACTGACCAGTCGTAGGAGGATCAGCTTCACTTCAAAATGTTCTGAACGGTCAGAAATCTGATCCAAATCCTGAAATATAGAGATAAAAAAGTAGACCATAAGCAAACTTGCAGGTTCATTTAAAGAACAGACAAGCAAAATTGTCAAAGTAGACATTAATGTTTCAGTGTATAAAATCTTAGAATCACAATTCTTTGTAAAACTTTTCTAAAAACATTTTCCCTTCTTATTCTTTTCCCAAACTCTTTGAGGCAAAATCTAAACCAACACTACTTCTTTTCCCTTGAGTCAAGTACAATGATTTTAACAAACTGCACTCAAAAGGTTTGACTGCAAATTAAGGTGTTAAAATCAGTCCATGGTTCAGAACTAGAGTGTTCACAAAAGTGATCCAGACAGCATACCAGGTGTCACTGAAGTATTAAAGCCAGCATATGATTGATTAATTAGATGTTCAAGTTGTGCAGTCAGATATAAAGGTGACAAGTTGGATGATTGGTAACTATAATGTTTAAAGCCCCTTTTCCCCACAATGCTTTGACATATCATTAAAATAACATTCATTACCTAAAGTGACCAACAAGCACAAAGCTTTAAAAAATCACAATAATTCTATCCACATAACAAATTTAAGTATTAAATATCAGAACACACTTCTCAGCTGCATATGGAATCTTTTATTTTCAATTTTGTTACATTTATATTGATTTCTAGAATCAAATATAAGATAATATTTTACTACCTTATATAATGGTTACCTTGTACCCTTTCTTGTACTTTTCTTTTTCAAAGATAAGAACAAGCAAAACTTAACCATTATTTGCCTTTGCAAGGCTTTCTACAACTTCCTGAGAAATTTCTCAATGAAGTATTAGTATTACCATTGTTTTGCACTTTTAAAAAACTACACTTTCTATAAACTAGCCTCTCGCATCCAAGATGAAGAAAAAAACAACAACCAGAACATAGCCTTCATTTTAAAAAAGTGACCGAACCTTTCCTGAAAGCTGCAGTTCTGTGACAATGGTGGTGAGGAATGCATCCAGCGCTGCTCTATCCTTGTCCTCGTCCGATTCCAGGTCAGTGGTCAACATCAGGAGCACCTGAAACAAAAGGAGAAAGACAATGAAACGGGCACAGTGCGGGTCCCATCACAAGTTAATCTACAAGTAGTAAAGTATGGGATCAACATACCTTTCAACATGGACTCCCATTTTAATGTCTACATCTGATACGACCCAACCACCTGGCAAGAAGAGTTGTGAAAATTCCCCAAACAAATCCAGGTTTAAGAATATCCTCTTTTCAACTCGCAGTATGATACTAAAAGCTCTTACAGTAAGTCTCCTCAACCACTTACAGGAGTGCCAGTTTACCGGACAGTCATACATTTACGCACATCGCTCAGATTTGGATCACTCTGCCTCCACTACAAGAAAATTTCTTTTAAAGACATTCCTCTTGCAACAAGGTCAGAGTCGGCACGCCACTTCTAATGAAAAGTCTTTCTGCTTTTCTTAGCAATCTACTCCTGTTTCCTAGGGCCAATTTTAAGTTATTATACTGAACAAAAAACTGGGACCACAGATATAAGAAATGGAAAAAAGAGGGGGGAGGTGAAATCTCAGGCTCACAATATCAAGCACAAGACGGTGACCAAGTGTTCAGGATGATGGTGACTGGATTGTGTCCTAAGGCAATATGTGATAACCCCCAGTTCAAAAATAGGGTCCTGCACAATGGCAATCAGCAATGGCATGTTAGTATGATTGTCGGGACTGGTATGATACTGTGTATTATGCTATAGAGGTGAACTATTATTTGTGTGTATTCACGCATGACTGTGCATATACCATTGTAAACTAAATGTCCCTTAGAAAATCAATAAAAGTAAGGAGCAGCTCCATACCTGCATGAAAGGGATAGCTCTAACTCCTCCAACATTCTGAACCTCTGGGAAATACTTGAGGAGCGTTTCCAGAATGTTCAACCTTAGGCTGTGAAGTCTGAGGAATAAGAAAAAGAAAATATCACTATACAAAATTCTTCTTTCTAGCTGCAGAATAGAGCACTAGAAATCCAACAATCATTAAAACTAGATGCTTGTATTTACTAAAAAGCAGTTTTTGATGCCCTGACAAAGAAAAGCCATATGATTGGAAGTTATTTCTTACAAACTGGTTATAATAGTTGATATGCAGTCAACAATAAAATTGTATATTACAAGAGTCTGAAAAGTCAGCAATGTAAGTTATATCATATCGCAAAGCTCCTGGAGTTCTACAGACATAGTAACTATATTAAAGATAATTGTACTTAACTCTCTGTCTCAAAATTAACCTGTTTAAAGTACGAGTAAGTTAAAACAGTAATTCCGCACCCTAGAAGGGAAACAGGAATTGTTTTTCTCTTAATTCATTCAGCTCTGAGTGAAAACCCATGCACTTCCCTACTGTGCTGAGCAATTTCTCAGTGAACCTGTTGGGATGAGGATAACTTGGAAAAAAGAGTATAATAAAAAGCTACTTCAACTGTCATCACATTTTTTCTGCTGTTTATTCAGAATTGAAAGTAGCATCTTGCAACTGTGTAGCTTTTATGCTAATGTGTATATACATTTCTAAATAGCTGTGATGTCTGAATCTAGATCTAGCGATAAGCCTATGGTTCTGGTACCAGTATTTGTTGTCTCATATTGTCATCAAAATCAATGTCACTGCCAACACTATCATTTGATGAACAGGATATTTGAAAACATTTATGATAAAAATCCAACAACTATAAAGTTTCCAGATTGGAAAATCATTTCGGGATTCCGATCTTTCATTTTTCGCTACTGGAGGACATTGCAAAATGCTAAACTTTAAGAATACTAGGCCTAAGAAACACACACCAAAAAGCCAAATTCCATGCTATTTGTCAAAATGACACTATAAAAGATCGTAAGCATATTTAGAGTATTTTCCCTTTACTCATGTGACGAAAAACAAAGGCAGAACTATCATTTATTTGAACTTTTAGCTTCATAGGGAGACGATGGGGGTTTTGAAAGAATTCTGATCAAATGCACACAGGCAGAAACCAGCTGTGCGAGAATTCTTGTCAGTAGCACTGAATGAGATAACCGAACAAAAAAGATTTCATTTTGTTGCTGCGCTCACCTGTGTGAAGTATCTGTGTCCTGCTCGTAGGTATCATTAGCCATGGCAAGGTATCCAGCCGAAGTGCCATAGCTGCTGGCTTCACTCCGCGGACCAGGTGGGAGACTCTCGTTAGTGTGGTAGCCGTAGGAGCTGCTGCGACCGCTAGCTGCTGGAAACAGGTCAAATTGGTTCCTTTATTGTTTGAGTTATTGACAACTCTACAAACAGGCAGGTTCAAAGGAGGAAGACTTAGCCAGAGGGTTAGAAAAAGTTCAAAGAAGGAAAAAATTAAAAAGATGACAAAATTAGTAAAAATTACACATGTAAATTTGAGAATTAATGTTTGAGTGCTATACTCTAGACATCTCCAAAGTAGACTAAAATACAGAACTAGGCAAGCTTATGAGCTCCAAGAAGGGCACATTTCACAGTCACAAGGGCTTGCCTAGACAGTTTTCCAGGGCACATTACAATTACGGAGAAAGAGAGGCAGGAACAGACAGAGATAAGAGGACAATACCTAACATTTAAAAAAAAAAAAAAATTTAATAGAGTTTTACGGCGCAAGCAACTGCATAAGGCTATGTGAGCATGCGGAAGGAATACTAGTTGGTTGCACATTCACTACAATTCACAGCACGGCTTGGTTTAGATAAATAATTCCATTAAAATGTTTTTAAATTGAGGTAAAATTTCGGTTTAAAAATAACACTTTAAATAATTCTTAAAATAACGGTATCTACAATTAATTGAAAAGGCCAATGGCATTCATAAAATCGAGAATTCTGTAGGAACCAATGACAGAGAACAGATCTTGCAGTTTTTTGCATTTAAACTACTTCCTTCGGGTCTTTCTAAAGCCTGGACATTGTTAAGACGTATCTAGTGGTAAAATCTGTGTCGCATCCGATACAGAACGGTTTTTCATCTCCATGAAAGAGGTATTTATGTGTCAGGCAGGTGTGTCCAATACTTAATAGTTAAAATGACTTTGTTTCTTCTGGAGAGACCTGAAGGTTTTCATGGACCCAGTTTGGGCATGATGTTGTGAAGACTGGAGGTGTAGTTTTTTATTTTATTTTTTTAAGTCAGTCTGTGGGAGAGCGTTTGTCGTTGATCCCAAAAGAAGGGACAGGGATTCCTTCGCCAGGAGATCCACCTGCTCGTGTCCTCGAATGCCCACAAGGCTATATCTAAGAATGGGTATACGTCTGAAGTAAGTGACATACTGAAAGAATCAAAGAACAGATAGGGGTGGAGTGAGCCAGTGGTCAAGACATCTAAGATGCCCCTGCGGTCAATCACTATGTGGAAACGTGAGCAATTAAGTGCATTACCATAAGCTGGACTGAGCCTCCTGATGAATTTTGGTGTCTATTCATTACTCCACTGCTATGCCTGCACAAATCCAGAACCAAACAAAGTACTTTGGGGCAAGACAGAAAGTGCTTTATCTCAAGACTATACATCCGTGATACCTATCAGTTGACACAAAAAAAGAAACCAAACACAATCTCACCAGAAATAGAATCCACAGCACTGCCCCCGCTCTCTGAGCCCGCCCCACTGCCGCCGCCTTGTTCAGCTGGAGACGTCCTTAGAGTGGACCCGTCTGTGGCGGCTGTGCTGCCCAGTTCGTCGTCGCTAGCTGGGGCCGAGGCGGTTGTGTCGGACAGAGGCTGTTCCTCCAGCTCCAGCTCCTCCTCCTCCTGGGCTGTGGGTGCAATGGCTAAGCCTTGAAGTCCCAAGTTGCCCGCCGCCTGGCCCAGGTTGATGCCCAAATTGTTGGCCAATTGGCCTGCCAGGCCGCTTGGAAGCTGAGCCACTTGGCCACCACCCTGAGAGTAATTCAAACTCATATTAGACAAATAGGTACAATAAAGACCAGAAGCTGGCTGATTTGGAGAAGAGGTATATCAAATCGTTATGAAAAGGAAAAATTTGTGAAAAATACACGAGAATTTTAAAGTATGGGCAAGCCCCCAAAGTTAAATGTCAATTTGATTCTGGGCGAGTAAAAGAATTACTCTCACAGTGAAAATACCCAGTGTAAAAGTAAACTATCATAATTAGTCATCATCTCTCCCAAAACCATGTTGCCTTAACCAAAACAAATTTCCTGTGCTGAGCTTCTACATCAAAATACATGTATTACCTGTTCTTGCAGGCTAAGAGCTATAGCCAGCTCCACCATAGTCTCATCGTCAGCATCCGGAGGGATCTCAACCATGGGTGGGAAGTTTGCATCCATCCCCCATAGGTCCTCCAGTCCTGGGATGCCATTGCCCTGACCTCCGCCCTCCTCCATGATCATGTTGTTGTCCTACAACAGACAGCAAGAAGAGGTTACAAATAAAGTACTTGAAGTGATCATGAAACTTAAGTTTGCTCGTGAATATTTGTAAACCTATTTGGATCTAAATTACTAGCAAAACAGTAGCTGGGAATCTTACATCAACTTTAAGAGTAGACTCGAAGATTAAAACAGCCTACAGTCTCGACATTCACTCCATTTTGTGAGTTTAGAGACTAAAAATTTGATTGCTTTGGGCAAAAAAGTTCATTAACACTTGAACATACTGATACTCTATCACTTTGCAAGTGTAAAACACTGTGTTCCATTGCACTACCATCACACAACTGCTCTACAAGACAACTGACCACACTGCCCATCAGCTTCACTACTAGTCAAACACACACCATTACACTTTTTTGTTTGTTTTAGTAGAGGTTTTACAGCGCTCGCAACACACCATTACACTACTAGTCTCCAATTTTACTTATCTGTTACACTACAACAGTGCTACCTGTCTGCCACACTGCCTGCCAGTCTGTAACACTACTGACCACTTATACTGCCTGTCTGTCACAACAACAGTCATCAACTCTGCCAGTCTTTTAAACTACCATCACAGTGCGAATTCATCACACTGTCGAAAACCAGTCCCTGAAACTATCACCACATAATCAGTCTGTCACAAAACTAGCCCTTAACTCTTTGACGACATGTCAGTGGATAATCTAGATAAAACAATAGTAAGTAATTTAAAGTAAGATTAACAAAATTAAATCACTTCACTGACCACAACTTCGTAGATGTCGTCCGGCTCAGGCTCCTGGTCTGGCTCTAAGACAGGCATGCTGACCTCAGCTTCCTCCTCCTGGTGAGGGGGCAGGTAGATGGCAGCAGGAGGCGTGCTTGGCTTCTCTGCCTTGCTGCTGTCTTCATCCTCTATCTCCTCTGGGCCTGGAGAGTCATTGTGTGGTGTCAGAACAAATAAACAGCGACATGTCAGAACCCACTGTGACATGTCAGAATAAATAAACAATGTCAAGAAGGAACAAATCTGCACGTTAGAACAAACTGTCCCATGTCAGAACAAACAGTCCATTTACAATGAATTGTGTCAAGTAATGTCTTAAACAAAGAATCTCTGTCATATCTGTAGCAGTGCCTTATAATGGATTTTCCCCTCAAAAGGCAAACAGATGACTTTCAATCAGATACAGTACATCACTTTTTGGGAAGATTTGTTCGACGAGTATTCTTAAGTGAATGTTTGAAAAAAAATATGTCAAAGAACAATTTGGTATCATGGGGTCATTGTCAAATTTCACATCAGACTATAATACCATGAAAACTTTGAAGAATGGTTTTGTGATATGCTCAACAGAAGTGAATAATTATTTATTTTTTAAACAAAATTAACATGATATTTAACAGAATTTTCTCGAATGAATCATTCAGAATTTTCTCGGATAAATCATGGAGTAACAAAACATATTTTGGCAACTTATCACTGCAATAAGAGTATAAGCAGAGGACAATAACTTACCTTGAGGTGTGAGGTGTGGAGGCGAAGGAATGAACACACGCCTCCTCTTGTGTCGGGGTCTCAGCACACGGATCAAAGCCTGACGACAGGCAAAGCTCACCACAGGATCCTGAAGAAAAATACATTCCATGAAGGTTTACGAAATTCTGATAAGTTGGGCACAGTCGACATACCTTTCATTAGCTACAAAACTCAAAGCACTTTTAGAAGACAAGAAACTGAGAGGAAAGGGAATGTCATTAAAAAGTAAACCAATCGGCACCCTTAAACAATGGAACACAAGCAAACTAATGTTTCAGAAATGACTACCTTCAACTAGTACATTAATATCTTCAGAAAGACCTACTTTAAATTACTAGAAACAATGTCACCAACAAATAAGCCCAATACACATTCATAGGAGGCAAGTGCAACCCAGTTTGCTGAGGAATAAAACATGTGAATATCTAATCTCACATGTATATTCTGATGTTTACTTTCATTGTGTCATCTCTGACTTCTTTCCTCTTTACTTGTCAACCTGAACAGAACGCGCTACCTTTGAAAATACCTATGTATGTCTTATACCCACTGCGTCAAAAAAAAAAAAGAGGAAAAAAACAAGACTCACCGTGCAGAGCAACATGCGCATATAGTGTTTGGTGGCCAGCTGGACACACTCAGGGTCACACAGGGTGAAGGCATGGATCACCTCCACCAGGGCGCTGACCGTCACATCAATGCTGGACAGACCTGTACACAGGCAAGATAAAACAAGAGGTCTCATCATATGTTTTCGCCTCATTGAAGACTACGCAAATCGCAACGGCACAAAAGCGATTTGCTCTCAAATCTTTTTTTGTGAGTATGTAAAGGGGAAGGGTAAGGGGACACACTGAACATACCCACATATACTTGTATCACTGAGGGCATCAAGCCCCCATGTACATAACAGTTTAAAAAAATCTTCCATACTTTTGAGGTATCGAATTTTAATTTTGTATTTAAAAAAAGGCCATAAACTAAAGGAATAATACTTTTGCTCAGCATTTGTCTCTAAATGTTTACATTTCTAAGATTTCCTATACCTTCACAACAAAGCTATGTAGAATTGAAAACTTGTAACAATCATTTTAATTTTCAATATAAATAGTCGACTATAACAAAAGTCAGAAAACAGCTGCCACTGGGCGGTTTATAAGGAGACTGACACGAATTACTTTTATAATGCCAGGGCAACCTCTGCAGTCCAACAAGGAAAGTTAAAACATGTAAAAACTAGCTGGGTGAGAGATGTAGCCTGAGGGGTAGAAATATGGCAAGACCAAGACTTTCCTTTAAACCACGAGGCACCAACATTCTGTTCTAAAGTAACCACAACATCTGAGAGAAAAAACTAATAATATACAGGAATTCCTTGAACAATTTTTAAAAAATTAAATATATGAACTAGTTACAACTTACAAATTTCCACATTTCTTCATCTCCCAATACTTGATGACAACTTTCTCCCAACACTCAAACCACAAAAAATTTGGCAAGTTAAAGGTGCCCTATACCACTTTTAACATAAATAAATGAATTGACAGTATCAGTAATTGCATATATGTAAAAAAAGGAGCTTCCAACCTGGCAAGCAGACAGGAGCCAGCATGGAGTTGGCAGGTTTTGAGGCATGTAGCCTCCAGAAGGCATCGACGAGCCTGGCTGTGAAATGTGTCTTCTCGGTCTCATTTAGGGCATAAAGGCCAGGGACACAGACTTTCTCATCGCTCTCTGAGGCCGCTTCCTCCTCCAGGTCCGTCACCTCCAGGGCTGAGGGTCACGATAAGCATATGTGAAGTCAGCAATTTTACACAGAGCAGAGAACACTACAACAGATTTAGGTATGCTAACACCACTGTTGATCAAGCAACATATTTCACTTCATAACCTAAGGGTAACAGAACACCTTTTCATTGTATTTTTAAAAACATTTAGTTGATGGCTTCAAAATTTGCCTTGGATAGGTGAACAGTTTCATATAAAAGGTCAATATCTCTTACACAGACATGTCTTGAGCAAAATATTATAGAACTAAGTCTCAAAAACTGATCCCAAAAACTGATTTGGGTGTTCGCTCACAATAAAACTAACTGCATACTTCTAAAACCACTACAAAATACCTTTTCATCCAAACAATGGTTAAAGACAGAATACCAACAAAAAACCCAAAAAAAACATACGAAGGGGGTTCAAGAAATCTTTGGTCTAAATAGTTTAAAGGCAGGATTCATACCCAGACCAAAGACTTATTGAACCCCCCTCGTATTGTTTTAGAAATGTCTGTGCGTGTGCGTATGCGAGTTTAAGTCAGAGTATGTATGTGTGTCTGTGTCTGTTTGTGTGTGAGCATAGAGTGTTCATATATGTTTATTGGAGGGATTGTATTGATATTATGCTTTTCATGTATATTTTCTGTCACAGAAGGTGGAAAAAGCACACTTAACTTTTCTCAAGAAAAGGCTGATAAAGTATATCTCATTTCTTAATGACTGATTACAAAATGTTCCCTTTGCAAGTTTTGCGCCCAAAGAGGAGCATAACCATTTCACAACAGACAGAGGGAAATGAATTTGATAAACATTGAGTCTTTGGTAACACTGTTGAAAAAGGTTCTCATTTTAGTGGCCGCCTATCTATAACCCACCACAGTTTAAAAAAAAAAAAAAGAGTGTAAAGACAAAGCTCACCCTGTGAGGCACCTTGGTTCTCGGCAAACCTGACCAGGTTGTTGGGCCTGGACACAGAGACAGAGCGCACAGTGACCAGCATGCGTTGGAACGCCTCCACGTCCAACCCTGTGATGTCTGGCGCCGCAAGGCACGACAAGACGTGCTTCAGCTGGGCTTGATCCTGCTCAGAGAGAAATATCCATTGTTACACTCAAGCTATTACATTCTGTTTTTAAGACTCTAAAATTCTAAACTGTGCACAAATAAAACTATGAAAGTAAATTAAATAAATCAATAGACTTAGCACTGTTCTTTTCTAATTAAGACTTCAGCAAATAAAACTTTGACAGACATCAGGAACGGATGAAAACAAGAATGCAATGTTCTTTGTTTTCCAATTAATTCCCTTTGATGACTTTTTACAGCCATATTCTGTTGCTAACCTGTGACTAAATGTTACTTAACTTGACTGGGGGTGGCGACGGGGAAATAAGACCTATCTCAAAACAAAAGATAGTAAAAGACATAGCAGCAAAGAGACATTTTCAGCATCTAAATGAGACAAAATAACGAGATAGAATACATATTAGATACAAGCCACTATCACAGGATGTAGACCATTGACCAGTAAGTACAAATGCTGGCCCTATTGCATTAATTTGACAAATACTTTGTATCAAAACAAAGAATAATTTGCCCCTCTCTAATTTTGAGTTTTGAGTACATAAAATAATAACCAAAAAAAGTATTTATCGTGCTATCATCTGATTAATTCTGTCACTTGTGTCTCTCAAAAACGACCAGCAATTATTCTCCCCTCTCCTACCCATGAGTTCGCTATGCACCTAGTAGTGGGCTCAATGTTAGTTTAGCTGGCATCACACAGGACTATGATGCCAATGACCTTGGTTCAAGCTCATAAAATGGTACTTGAATTGGAAGTTCTTCGAGGAGTTTCAATTGCTCCTCACTCAATTGGCCAAGCCTGACAGACACTGATGTTAAATTCGGAGGCCCAGCCATTTAAAAAGCCTTACTGAGTTTTAAGAAAAGATGAACTCACATCCTGCTATCAGCCTCACAGAAACCATTTCAATAAGCAAAGACTGAAGTGCCCTGTGGTCATCTGACTGCCTTTGTCTCTCCAGACCTGTCACACATCTGTCTCCCCGCTCTTACCCAAGAGATTGCCACGTACCTTGTGGTTGTGATAAGACAGCTTGTTGGAGAAGAGAGAAGCCAGCAGGGACTTGGTGTGAATCTCAACCAAATCTGGGGTGGTCAGGGTGAGCAGTGATGTTGCCAGAGCCAGCGTCTTTTCTCTGCGGCCATCTTTCTCATCAGTTGGAGACGCCAAAGTGAAGGCACCATCCAAAACCTCAAGAGCACTGCTCAGCAAACTGGAAAGCACAATATTTGCACTACAGGGGAGGGAAAGAATATTGCCCAGAGCTTAAGAAGGGAGATAAACCATCTTATTGAAGAAGGACAAACATAGGCAAATAGGTACATTGGTAAAAGGATAAAGTGCTGACAATACAGCACAAAAGAAGCTTCGTATCAAGTCTTTTTGGTTACTTTTCTGACTAAATTGGTGTTGTGCACCTTGTTTCATTAGACACCGGAAAGATAATACAACAAAGTTTTCACTTTCCACTATCCCTAATAGAATAGTATTTACCAATGTGTCCTTCTTCTAACAAATGGCAGAGACATGGAAACAGCATTGCAGAGACTTTCCAAAACGACGAAAACATATTCTGTTCAGAGACAAAGTGGAACACCATACAATAGAAAGAGAAACTTGTTTCGCATTATGAAATGTTTCAGTTTAGTTTTAGGGAAAGTTTTACAGCACTTGTATCACAATAAGGTCAATAAGGTGCAGAAGATTAGGGGGGTTACAAGAGAGTAAAAAACACCCCAAAAAAAGTAGGAGAGAAAAGGAGGACATATGTTTTGTTTTAGTTCTAGTAGAGGTGTTACGGCGCTCGCAACTGCATAAGATCATATGAGCACCAAGGGATGGATGTCAACAGAGAAATTCTTACAGGGAATCAGACTTACTCTGCTCATCCTCCAACTTCAACAGCACAAAGTCTGCTTCGACTATCAAGGCACCCCGGAAATAGCAGGTCACAAGAGTGTGACAAAAATACAAAAGAAGTAGAGGACAAATGATGATAGTAAGGAATAGGAAAGAAAAAGCAGCCCTTCCCTGTTGCAGTTCAGACACAGTTATGAGCATGACACTGATGAATCAGCCCCTTTACAATTCTACTGTGCATAAGAACATGTAAATGTCCCCCCTTTGGAGTGGCCTAAAGACACTTCAGTCAGTAGTACCGCTCCGGGAGGTTGACAGATGTTTAATAGGAAAGAAGGAGTAAACCACACCAGGGCACCCACCAACCACCCATCCATCATGAAACGGGAGTGGAGAGGAAATTAACTTTCAAAAACACTTCGGTTCACAGATCTGAACAGTAAGTCAGGAGCAAAAAATGTGCCATCCTAAAGCCACAAAAATGGCTCATGGCAATCAACCAGAGGAGTTGGGCCTCTGTCAGTGGGACCATTTATATATTTCCCTATTAACCCCCCAGCCACGCCACCCCCCCCCCAGCCAGCTTGGGGTACTTTTTTCTATTTCTGCAACTCACTTGTCAGCAACAGTCATGGGGAGTGGAGCAGCCGGGGTACTCTCAGCCTCAGCGTTGCTGGCCCCGTTGGAGGAACTGGTGAGCTTGGAGGTGGTGGAGGAGGCCACAGAAGGCTCAGGAAAGTCCTCCTGTTCCTCCGGCCAGCCAAACACTTCCTTTGTCTTGGTGTAGATCTTCACAGAGTCCACCATAGTGATGGAGTTGGGGTCCGCACTACAGCCAACTGAAATATCCACAGATCTCATGAACATCTGTTTGTTTTTTGTTCTTGTCTAACATGGGCTAAATACCCTCATAGACACAACTAAGCTATTTCAACGACTGGCTGCACACTGATGGGTTTCATTGTTCCACCAGACCCTTCATTGACAGAACCAAACAAAATGGAGGTGGATGGAAGACACAGTAAGCATGTACAAGAGCTATTGGTGGGACAGCGAACCACTTCTGATTTACATCCCTCATCCCATTTCGAATGTTCAATATCAGTATTTGGGGTTAATTTTCTATCTGTAAATGATGACTATTTTTCCTGAACTTCTCAAGTCTCAGCACCAATATCTTGCCTGTTGGTTTGGCTTCCTGTTTTCATTTTTTTGCTTTTGCTATTTAACTATTTTTCATGTTAATATCAGTTTCATTACAGGATTTGTCTTTAATCTCTAATCAGGAGATGTTCTCAAACTTCTTCTAAATGCTTACAGAAAACTATTATTTTGTTGGGTTTTTTTTAACTTAAATAAAACCCATGAAGAAAACTGCAAGTACTAATTACTAAACTTACAACACAAAAATCCAGGACCAACAATGTTAAAAATGCACAACCAAAATCAATTACAATGAAAGCTTATACACACAAAATTGTAGTCAAAAACAAAACAGAAAACTTCATAATAGCTATGCCCTGAGACAAGTTGAAAGACTGCAATAGTCCTACAAACATTCCCTGTCAATACTTACAAAAGACATTCAACTTCTTGTCTGCTGTAAGTGACTCCTCGCGGGTGAAAGGGATGTCAAACCATCTTGGTCTTGAATTCAACTGAAGAAATAATACAATATTTGCTTTTGAACTTTTCTGTAAATCAACAACTAAAAATTTTTTTTGTAAAACCAAGACAAAAGGCAGCATAACCATATAAATGGGGCTCAGGAAAAGACATAAATTTATGCCATTTTTTTTCTCGGTTTACTCAAGACTTTGATAAATGACTAAGACTATTATCATGGCATATTTACAATAAGCACAAATAAAATGATTAAATGTGAAGCATGCTGACAAAATGAGTTACTTCTTGAATACAAGCCCTATGGAAATTGATACATCATGCTTTTTATGGGTGAAGTTTTTAAAATTTATAAGTATGAAATAGTAAAGGGCATGTTCTACTTAAGGAATCTGGCATCAATAGAAAATCTTCAAATTAGACCCTAGAGTTGATTTTTGGCCAATATCTCCATTTGTGGATTTCGAGAAGTAACTCATTTTGTCAGCACACTTCACAAATATAGAATACCTACACGAATTATACCTGCCAATATTGAAAGTGGACATAAAGAATTGGGAATATTCGTCATCTAAGAGTGTTTCCAGGCAGGGCATTCAAGCCACATATGGGTCCAGGTGTCTTTTATTTTCTATCATTTTCATGGTGATCTGAAACCCACTCAAAATTCGGAATATATAACATGCAAATTAACCCTTTTAGATATATTAACGGTGAAAAAAATGAAACTTGTGTAAAACGTGAAACAAATAACCAGAAAAAGTTTTCAAACCATTTGGTGATACCAATATTACCAGAGGAAGCTTGAAAACTTTTTAAATAACAGTTGAGCCTTTTCTGCACTTTTTTTTCGAACGAAAAGATTTGACAGCTCTTGCAGAAATTAGTTTTTTTTTAATATTCTGGGCATTCTGCATGACTGCAAAAACAAAAACTGATGCCACTTACAAGTGGCTTACACGTCTGAGATGACTTGTGCCCAACTCTGGCAAGGAAAGTGAAGACAACAGAAAAATCTTACCTGAACGTGAGTACTTCTGCCAAACACCTCCACGTAGGCAGGGGCTCTCTCTGAACTCTGTGAGCCCACCAACACCCGCAGACCCACCATCACTGTGGTGCTGTTTGTGTTGGTCACTTCCACAGTGAATCCAGTGGGCTGGCAGGGATAAAATGGGACAAATTAAGATATTCAGGAGAGAAATCATTCATGCAGCCAAAATAACAAATGAAAAAAATTCAGCAGAGACCAATCATCTGTGATGGCAAAATGGGAAATTAATATACTTATGAATAACAAATGATCATGCTTGTGGACAACCACATACACTTAATCGGCAGAGAAAACGTTTGCAGGTACTTTCCCATCTGAACCTTCAGTACCCTCTCATTTTCAGTTATTGAAAATTAGGTAATCTTATGAACCATGTGTTCAATCAAAAAATCAATAAATAGTAAGGCACAGGAGTACATTGTTCTTTCTACTAAAAACAATAGAAAAATTACATATCCCTAGCAGCCAGTTTGTAGAATGTATTCCAGTATTTACCTTGGTACTAGCAATGTAGAGGCCACTGGTGTTGAGTCTGCTCTTCACTTGCTGCATGTTGTACACTTGCAGAATGTCATTGCCACCATACTGAAGAAAGAACAAATCCACAAAAGCATTAACCCTTAGATGGCTGATCGCGCCGGCCCGAATTTCCGTAAAGTGCTGATCGCGACCGGCGGTGGTGATAGACATTGGCATAGTATAACGCGATATACAAAAAGAACAAAGTACTAATTTTTATACTGCTGGCTAGTAGGCTACGCAGAATTGATTTCACCCGCCATTTTTTTTGTCACGGGTTTCGATCGAGGCGTGAGGAGTTTTTTGTTTCACGTTAAAGTCAAGTGATAGTGAAGTCGGAAAATCGCGATAAACATGAAAATAGTGTCACATCAGATTCAGATGAAGATGTTCCACGTATTTTCCTTGAATCGGAAGATGATTTCGAGGGTTTTGATGCTAGAGCTAACACTTTGTGGAATATAACATAGGCCTACGAAGCGTCTAGACTCTGGTCTAGATTTAGAGATTTAATGAACCGGCAGTTTTTATTCAGTCATTTCCAACACCACTACTACAACAATAACTTCACAAAATACTTTTTGCTTCACATATTCATAAAGAACTTTCAATATTCTAAAACTTTTATTCTTACCTTCATTAGAAAATTTGACAAATAAAAAGGTTATTGGCAAAAAAAAGTGTATGTGCAAACCTGGCGTTTTTCCTAAATAAATTCAGCACAGAGGGAAAATATAAGGGGAAAGAAGTCAGTCCTCTAAGGGTTAAAACAACATATGATATAAAATCTAACTGTATTAAATTATTAACTGCCTGTACCAGTCAAAGTCGTCAAACCCTTTTAGAGAAAAATACAACAAGAACTGCAGAATAGCAATGAACCATTCAAATGAAAAATGTTACTAAGAATCAAATCAGTCCAATACAATGTAACAATAATCACAATGACCTTCATATCATAAATGACACAATGATCAGGTATGAATACCTTTACTACCAATTAGACGCATATCATTTCTATTCATTTTTATTTTCACATAACCACAACTACTGTCATTGCAATTCAGCTGAAACAGTATGGAGACAGACAGTACATAGAATAATATCAAGCATTTTTTAAAATTTACAAGCTCACCTCCACATCGTTTGAGTGTTGGCAGTGTTCAAAGAAATCCACAGGGAAAGTCACGGAGCTCGTGGGTCGACCTGATATAAAGACACCATACAAAAGATTACTACCTATCACAGAAAAACTGAGAAACAATGAACATGTACCATTTGAACGATGGTGCCAGAAATACATCATAAATTGAACAGTGACTTTTTTCAAATATGAGTAAAAACACAAGCACATCACATCATGAGCAAAGAAGCGGAGCGAAGAGCTATCTGCATATACTAAAAAGGAAACAATTATTCATAGATCATCTAGGGATAAGTTTAGTTCTGATGCACCACTATCATTATCAAACTGAAATCGTCAAACTGTAATTGATAAAGTGTACATTTCAAAGAGACAGGTCTTAATAATGAGATAACTAATTTTAAATATCAAATTAAAAAACTTCAATCAGCACTCTCATTTACAGTTCTACTAATAATAAACTGCAAAATGCCAGGTTCTCAAATCTTTAGAAAATAAAAATCAAACAGCTCATGAAATGCTGCAGAATAATAAGATAAGATAAGATAAGATACATCTTTATTGTCTAGATCCCGGCACATTGGTTTGGTGTTTCACCACGTGTACACACACACACACACATACAAACACACACACGCGCACACACGCGCACACACACGTAGGCTTACAATCACATGCATAATATAAATGAGCAGCAATATAAACAATAATAATCGTAAGCTAGATACACACTCAATGTTATTTTGATGTATGCTTAAAGGTCTAAAGTATACTTATACAAGATGGTTAAGATGGAAGCATTTTGATAGATGATTGTCAAAATGACTTTCTGTATCTTTCTTTATTACAGATCAGAAGCCTAAGTCTTTTACTTCTGACTGATGTTTTTATTTGAGGGAACAAGGCATGTTTGTTGTCTAAAAAGATGGAATTAATTTTTGTTTTGAGCAAGCTGTTATGTACAATTCATCCAAGTAGGGGAATGTAGATGTTGAAATTTTACATGTTTTCCGTATTAGTCGATTTAATTTTTCTTTTTGTTGTCTTGTGTTCCCGGCCCATGCTGTTATACAAAAATTGATCATACTTTCTATGGTTGAATGGTAGAGCATGGACATCAATGTTTTATCAACTTTAAAATACTTTAGCTTCCTTAGAAAAAATAGTCTTTTGTTCACTTTTTTATGCAGGAGAGAAGTGTGGACATGCCAGTTGAGTTTGTTGTCTATTGTAACACCCAAATACTTATAGTCAGACACTTGCTCGATGTTTTCACATTTAATTTCGAATGGCTGCAGGGGCAGTTTCTTTATTCTAAAATCAACAACAAGAATCTAAATAGTCTTAAAATCATAACAATATACCAATGTAAACAGTTTCTCTTTTCCCCTTCAAAATGATTAATAGCACACAGAAGTAACACCAATATCAATTTTGCACAGAGTATTCAAATTCAACAATTCACATGTTGGACTTAGGTACTGGTACTGAAAACAGCAGGGGCAAGCTCCCCTGAGAACATATATTCTTCACTACTACCCAGTTTTGTAAATATCTGTCAATTTTAGGTTAAAGACAAACGTACCAGATTTGACAATCCTCTTCTTCTTGATAGGCTTCAGCACTGAAATGGGGCTCTGGGGCTGCAGGTACGGCGACATCCAGAAGTTAGTGGACTCGACGTTTGCCATGTAAATTCTCAGGCTTCCATCTTCACACAACAAGATCATGGTGGTGCGATGCTGGACCCATAAGGTAAAAAGACAATTATAATGTAAGAGTGCACAGAAATTTCTTCAGGAGCTCAACTTGACACAAACCAGCCATATCAAAGGCAGAGCACTAAGCTCAGAGGGAAGAGTAAAGAAGGAAGAAAGAAGGCAGACAAAGTACACTGAAGCAAATATCACATGTGTATATTTGGGTAAAGATTTTTGTAAGTTTTGCTAGGTGGTTGGAAAGAAGGCAAGGTTCTCCTAGATATAACTAACATTAACTCATACCACCAAATTAGCCGAATCTATAAAAGGTTTGAAAGTATGTGGCCAATACACTTATCAGCATGCAATGAATACACATCTCTCTGAACATAACAAATTTCTAATTAACCAAATGCGGTCTACAGATTTTAAACCATAACAAGACCAAAACAACAAATGTTCGCTTCAAAGCACATGGGGGTTATCCGGAAAAATGCTAGAAAATTAAAGGTAAAGTTTTTGCCCTTGTTCATTTTCTTTAAAAGACAAGAAGAATTTTCTCTATAACCAAACAAATATATACACCACTGAAACCAAACTTCTCCTATAGGAAGGGCAATGCCTACTTTTGGTGCAGGTCAAGATTTCTGGAAACCCCCAAAATCTGGGTTAGCCCGCTTGTCCTTAAAAGCGATCAAATGTGAACATCAGACAGAATAGTTCAAGTAGCTATTGTATCACAGAGCAACCACAGCAAACTTATGAGGTGTGAGAGGTAAAAACCACAAACCTGGTCAGAATTTGAAGCCGGATGGCGGATGGCAACCACATCCTGGATCTAGAGCGGAAAAAATGTTGCCAAAACATTAGAAACATAATCAAATACTAGTGCTCTAGCGTGCTAGATAATATGAGGTAAATAACAATACAACTGTAAATACCAATTTTGAAGTCAGTACTACAGTTTTGAAAGGCACTGAAAGAAACTCAATCCTTCAAACTTTGGGTCTTTTGAAATAGAAACAACATGGCAAACAGTTGAAAAATAAATCAGACTATAAAAATTCTTGAGACTAAGGAAAGAAGCAGTGAAAAAAATGAACATTGCATTCAAGAAAAGAAACATTATATTAAAAAACAATGGATTTCTTTTTTTCTTCTTTCTGCAACATTAGTTTAAAAACTGAAGTTCTATTCTTTAATGAAAATTGATGCAAATATTCCATGAATCAATTCCAGCACATGCTGTTTGTCAACCCCATTTCTACCCCCCCCCCTATAAAAAAACCAACAACCCTCTCTGCCTTTCACCTTTGCCTTGGCAGGCTGCACTTTAATCTCCTGCAGCATGATGGTGTGTGGCTTGACCATGAGCACAATGGGGTTGTTGGTGGCCTGGGCCATGCAGTACAGCAGGCCTGTGTGACCCGGCACCTCCGACCATGACACAAGGGGCTGACTGCTGCCCCCCTTGCTGCTGCCGTTGCTGCTGTTGAGGAAGAGAAAGATAACACACATGAAGACGAAAAGTCAACAGAGAGGGAAGGAATAAAAGAATTTAGTAAGTTTCTTCATATGGCATGATTTTTAAAGAAATTTTTCAGCACCCATTTTCAATACCACTAAAAAAGACAGACACCAAAAAACAAAGTTTCCTTTATATATAAAATTATCTTTTCTTTCTTTATTTTTCACTTCAGTATTTCATTTCATCTTCGTGGGCCATACTCGCCATCTTCTGATCATGCTCAAAGATATTTTTCAGACAGCTCTTCACAACTTACCTTTTGAAAGAGATAGGAAACAGGTTGGTCACAGTTGAGAAATCCTTTGCCACAGGGGCAGCAAAGCTCTTACCTGTGAACAAGAAAAACATTTCAAAATAAATTTTGTCTCTTTTTCTGAACAGAAAAAACCCTTTATAATACACTTCAAAATAATCATGTTTTATTCAATTTCCAAATCAGCAAAATTTCTGAGAAACTGCTAACAAAGTTCAATTAAGAGATAAACCAGAAGAATGAGAATAAAGTCACCCTTAACATGGTTCAGAAGAAAACAAAATTCTGAAAGATCAATATTATGAGTGTTAAGAAACAATAAAATGCTTCCGTTCCTATAACATAACAAGACCAAGCCAAGAGTATGAAGAGCCTTGAAAACTCCCCAAGAACACCCTACTGGGGATTAAAACTGGTGTCATATTCACAATATCCTAGCCATACATTTACTGCACTATCTGTGTGTCCAACGACAACAACAAAAAAGACACCAACAACACATAGTAACAACTATTACAACTGTCCTCCTTACCCTGTGTGTAACTGAAGAAAAGCAGCTGTAGTGCATGGGAGTAGTACACCGACACACCCCCGCCTGCCACTTGCCCATTCACATCCTGCAGACAAAACAACAACCATGTACATACTGATAGTTGGCATCAGTAGCATTGTGATTAGGCTTATGGATTCACAACAAACCTAATCCTAGTCAAGGCCCAAATCTGTGTCTTTTAGAAAGATACATATCTCAAATCTAACTGCACACATAAAAAGATAATTTTCTTACAATTCTTTCATTTAAAAAGCGTGTGGTTTTGCATCTCTCATGAAAGCCACAAAGAAAAAACAAGTTCTGAAAAACTCTACTAAAGCTTGAGCATGGTCGGGGTAACTTTTTGTAAGGTTTTATTCCACTGCCCATCTCCATCATTATCAAACCCTGTTGCTCAAAAAGTGGTTCACCTGTCAGCATTATCTTTCTGTAAGGTAGCAGACATTGAAAGTTTCTTAACATCCCTCTTTTCTTTCTTGCCTTTTCAGTATTCACCTTTGACAGTAAATTGCACTTTTATTTCAAATACGGCATAACCACCTTTAAGACAACATTGAGATGTGGTCGTTTCTCACCTTGAGATCAGAATGTTTGACCTCCAGCACATTCGTGATGTAGAACGGTCCGTGTCGGGCAGAGCTGGAGTCCTCCAGCGTTTGAGTGTAAATGTAACCTGAAGAGGCCATCAGGACCATGGCACGGCTCTCATCATTGAAGATGAAGGTCACATCGCGAATTTTGCCGCTGGGCAGCAGGAAGTAGTACTGGGGGCTGATGGCATCCACTGCTAGGTTGTAAATCTACAAGATAAAAGCGCCAGAGTACAAACACGTTTGTTACAACAGACTTCTGAGAGGAGGTCTTCTTTAACAAACAGTAAGTACATATAGATCAAAGTCATGATGTAAAATACAAAAACTGAAAGATGCTGTGAGGTGACTACAAACTAGAGGTGTTAACAAGTGAGAGCTGTTGGACATAAATCCAGATAGCATTACATGTCCCTGTTTTCCAAATACAGAAACAGTAAACATTTGCTCTATCAGTCATTCCAGCTAAAAAATAGACCTTTCGAAAAGTCAAGACATCATCAACATTTTTTCTTTGATGCTGATAGCCTACTCCTCATGAAGAGAATGCATCGGCTGCTCTTACCTTGACAAAGTCAGCAGTGATGATGGCTAGCTCGGTCTGGGAGCCGGGAAGCCACACAGCCTGGGAGGAAAAAGACGAGACATATAAATAAGTTTTTGGTTTAGGCTTGCTTAAGTTGACTACAAAGAAACATATTGACACCATAACCGCCATTTAGTGCAAGAAAAATCAAGATCAACGGTAAGAAACAATAGAGAGGAAAAAAACCAAACAGGGATCCACAAGTGCTGCCCTCTAACCACACACAACAAATGAGATAAAAGGCATGTATTTAGAAGTCAAGTATTACCCTAAAAATGAAACTATTTTTTGTTTTGTTTTTAGGTGCATATCTGAAGCTTAAATAACCTTTTTTTTTTCAAAGAAACAAGATTGTAATAGTTAAAAGGTTTCCAAATGATCTCACAGAAGTAACCAAAGGAGCATTTAACAAGATGCAGACAAGACAGAAATATTTCAGCTGAGGGGAATCTTACACAACAGTAATGTTAAGTGGTTATGCATTTCTACTATTCAATCAGCGCAACTTTTCTCCACATTGAGACAACAAAACTTTGTTATGTACAGCTGACAAACAATTCTGAGTAATTTCCTGGTTACTTGATAGCTTGCCACATTGACAACCTGTGAATGATAGCAGTACGAGTCTGACAGGCTCACTGTTTCAAGTCCCTTAGGGAACTGAGAGGTTCAAGTCCAAAGGAAACTTTGAGAAGTCATGCAAGCTGTTTATGGAAGGGGGCAACAGACAGTCAACAAAACATCACGTGACTGCTCAGTCATGCAAAATTCAGCCCCTATGTTCTCAGCACACACCTTGATGATGAAGTTTCCAGTGGCCAAAGACGGGTGCAACACAAGATGGTCCGCCACTGTACCAGAACTGGTGAAGGTCATCACGTGGCAGTCCTGTACTCATGAGGAAAGTGAAAAAAGCCCCCAAAAAGAGGTAATTAATAGACTGATAATAATGATCTTTTAAACTTTTCCAAAAATTATTTTACATGAAAACAATTAAATGCAAAACTTTCCTCTGATGTTTCAGAGCTAGAGTACTAATATCAGCCCTGACACTACAAACGACACTTACCGCCGATTTACTCAGCTATCAACACCCTGAGGGTTGAACAGGGGCGAAGGCTGACCTGTTTGACAGGGTAATCAAAGTGAAATGGGACCAGATATGGCCTGTAGATATCACACAAGAATCTTACTCGAGGCGGCGACTCTGAGTTGTGAATGAAAACAAATCCGGAATTCATATTGTATGTTCAACCGCCAAAATAATCGGGAAAGTATCTTATTAAATATCAGTTCCCACTAAAATTAAACTTAACTTTAGATGTGAATACATAAACACAAAGCAAAGAAGCAGAGATGTCAGTACTAGATCTATATGTTATAGATCTACCAGTGAGTCTAACTCTTTGGTAGAACATGACAATTATTATTTTTTAAATTTCACATTTGGCTGTTTTTGTTAGCCTTTCGCGGCCAGGAGCTGGTGTCATAATCGAGGTCACTATCTGATTATAGGACGGTAAAAAGTCGAGGAAAAAAAAACAAGCACAAGCAGCAGTCAAGAGATTATTAAGAGCTAGTTCCCCTCACATTTGTGAAGTAGACTCGACCAGTGTTAGTTAGCTTACTTAATCAGGGCTTGTGATTGATTTTAACTGTGGCCCTAAAGGGGTGAACAGGGTATATGTGGCAATGAAACAGCTTTGACTGCCATGCACATGTTCCCTTCAACTCTATTCCAGCCTCACTTTAAGCTTACTTAAAATCAAAGCTTGCAACTGCTTATGGAGTGGCCCGAGAGGGGTGAGGAGTCTATTTCTGTGGCCGTGAAACCGTTTTGAATGTTAGGCATACTGTTCGTTGTTGGTTACGAACGTCTTTTT
Source organism: Aplysia californica (assembly GCF_000002075.1). Lineage (NCBI taxonomy): Eukaryota > Metazoa > Mollusca > Gastropoda > Aplysiida > Aplysiidae > Aplysia > Aplysia californica. The sequence goes on from NW_004797796.1 coordinate 79,218, forward strand.
ACATTTAATTTATGAGGTTTACGTTTAAGGATGAATTTGACAGCGACAATGTTTCAAAATTAGAAAGGGAAGCAGTGATTATTTGATTATATAGACGCTTCGCCCCTGGGGTTGAATGCCTTATTGTTGGAATAATTGACTTACATCACCTTTGAAGAACCAAACAAGACCTTTGTGGTGGTGATGAAGCCTGTACTTTGAGTATCCAAAATTTTACTCTACTGAAATATATGCAGAAAAACTTAAAATGATTGTAGCACATCAACAGAAGGAGACAAACCTTGAGTCCACAAACAGCCAGATAGTCCTCATTACAGGGGTTTCCTGTGATTGACAAAACTGTGAAGGGAACTGGTGCTGACGAAAGGCGCTGGAGGGGGGGGGGGGGGGATGCAAGTGAATTAATTATTGTCAGAAATATATAAAGGAATAGAAAACACAAAATATGATACCTGCATCAGTTGTATACCTGATAGTCTCTCCATCTTCTAAGCAGAGGTCATGAGTTTGACTCCCACTTGAGAAAAATGTGTTATCAATCTTTCTGCTAGGACCAATCTCATCCAGTCTGGTATTGGCTTAAGTAAGAGTGAAATCAACGAGTAAACAGCCTCCTAAATGATCTGAGAAGATTCTTTTCTTTGATAAGAGTATAAAACAATTATCAAAAGTGGATATCAGTACAAAACCTTCACTTTTATTGGTAATTTAGCACCTAAATTTCTTTCACATCCCTACGGAAACACACCTATAAAACACATTTAACCCCTTGATTGTGCTGTAAATGTATTTCATATGTCTTGATAATCCACCGCCCAGCATTCTGTAAACGTAACCCCTACAGCAGCCAAAATTTTGAATAAGGAAAGAACCTCCCATGAAAGCTTATGTTTTACCTACAAAGTCATATCAGTATATAGATATAACCGATAAAACAAAGTGAGGTGATGTCTTTCCTAAACACATTGTGAAAGACAGTCAGAACCAACATGCTAATTCTGAACGCTTGTTCAGTCTCAATACTTTCAAGTTATTTACATTATTATGGCTTGTTCTACTTTATCTTGTCAATGGATGAAACCAACTCTTCATTTCTCTTAAGTGCCAGTGTTACTCCTGATAAAACACACATCGTGTGAAACAGAGCCAACATGTTGAATTGGGATTGCTTGTTCAGTCTCAGTACATTCACTTTGTTTACATCGTTATGGCTGCTTCTAAGCAGGTCTTGTCAATGAATGCAGTCATCTCTTTATTTCTCTTTCTACTGATATATAGTTTAACCAGTGTCTTTTATAACAAGCGAACAAACGTCAATTAAAGATTGTGACTTGAAACTTCTTGAGCAGGGGATTTCATATGAATAGCAGTCAACGGATTAAATACACCTGTACTAAAAACATCACATTCCAAACCAGCAGCAAACTTACAGTCAATGTCAGCTTCTTCTTGCTGGAGTCAGCCTGCTTCAACAGTGCACTCAGCTGCAGAATAGTCATCTTGCCCTTCTCGTGGCTGACCGCCAGGTGTTGCCTCTTGCCCTGGGGTGAGGACAGCACACACATGGCGACACGGCGCAGCATGTGGGCCGTGATAAGCTGGCGGATGGCCTGACCCTGGTCACCGCTGTAGTTCATGCGCACATTCTCAAACGCCCCTTCTTGGGAGCCCAAGGTCACCGTCTAAGTTGGAAAAGATAAAGTAACAGAGCCTGAACAAATCTTAAGAAAAAATCCTGAACTTCCATGTCAGAAGTCACACCGGTTGTGACAAAGTTCACACACTGCAATCTAAATTATAATACAACAACAAAAATGGCTTAGGACATTTTACATCCATCTATCTTTTTCTAAAGAGTTAATTCAACCTAAATTTCTTAATAAAATTTTTGGCATAAAAGGTTCCGGAACATAATAGTTATGCTATCATAACAAGAGTACAGGAATAGTAGAGGTAGGAAGAGAAATTTTATGAAAGACTAGCTGGGTCCCCTTTCGATGAAAGGAATGATCGGTGCATTAACATCAACTGAAAGTTAGTGGCCTACTATATTTATTACTCTCTACTGGAATGGAGCAATAAATCTTGAGAGAAAAGTGACACACATGTTTCCAAGTTACTAAATCTATTATCTATTTGTGGTGGCCGAATTTTGCTATTCAAAATGTTTTTTAATGGCTGCATCGATGGACATGCGGTTTTCACCAAAAGATTCTTTAAAATATTCTCCAGATCAGGACGCCCTTCGTTTTTCAGTTTTGAGACAGTTTTGCTGTAAAAAGCTAAATTTCTTTATTTTGCCGATCGCTGTTGTAGGCCAACGCTTCTGTCTCTGTAATTTTAGAAAATCCGCCAGATTTGTTTATTTCAAGTCGTACTTCTGTTCGATACTATCGCACATTGTCGCACAATACTGAGCACTATTTTAAGTGTGCGACCCACATAGATCTAGCCTCATGTTTTCTTTTTTTACTTGTGGAAATAGTGCATACGGCTAATGAACGGAAACCTCACTTTTGGTTTTTTTTTAATGAGACTGTGAAATTGGGGATCGTAAGTTAGCCTACGTCTAGAACTATGTGAGGACGCAACAAAGCATTTAGGAAAATTCAGGTAAAGCAGTTTCCGTGGAATTTTAAAAGTTAGGTCCTAGCCACATGTATGCTGTGGACGCCTGCAAAGTTTCAAAGGTGTGGGTTAGGTAATAAGGGAGGATTTGTGCACAAAGCCTCCCAAGTCCACTTTTATATATAGATGAGCATCTCCATGAGGTGACACTAAGCTTCACAAAAGATGGGTGTCTTCATAAAAGATAGGTGCCTTCATAAAAGATAAGGTCTTAATAAAACATGAGTGTGATCTTAAAATACAACTGTCTTTAAAAAGGATAAGAATTCTAATACTTTCTAGGCAGCTTTTTATATACATAAAATACACATTTCAGTCATTACGTCCAGTTTAAAAATGACTAGTCCTGCATCTACACATTGGGGATCAAGGACTGGTGATGGGTCTCATTTAAATATTGAGAAATGCCTAAGCGTCTCAAACAGCTTCTCCCAATCCAGCCAACCGTACCTGCCCGTGGTGGTCCCTGTTTCCACTGACACGGCTCTGGCGAGTGGCAAGTTGTTGGCGCCAACAAACCAACCCCCCCCCGTTTCCTAGAGGGATTAAAACAACACGATGGGAGCAGGTGTGGCCCCACAAGGTGCAGGAGGCAGAACCCACCGATGTGTGGTAGACACTATGCTCCTCACTAACACACCCCTACTCTCCCTTGAGTGGGTGTCTAATCTTCCTAACACCCCTATTGCTCTTTATCAACACACCTTCTGTGGCTGAGAAGGAACCAGCCAGTCTGAGGAGGTCTGGATGCAAGGATGGATCGAGCGGAGTGCCTGACTTGCCTTCTGACCGTGGACCTCTTAGAAAAGGCACAACGACCCAGGACATGACGATCCAATGGCTTTCTCACTTGACCGAAACCTCATGCAAGAGTAGACAACTATAGCCAGTAGCCATTGGTGGCGGGGAATGGGTAACGTGAACCCTACCGGAATTACACGATCACAGGGCAGTTAGGTCTTTCCAGCCTCGTGAAAACCCTTGTACCATGTATCCTCAATGAGCATGGCCCCTTCTCAGGGTAGGCAGGCAGTCCACAGACACCCCAGTCCTCAATGCCATGACACAAAGAACTGGATCGATAACAACATAACAACAACAGCATTATAGTTTTATACTTGAAACCAAAGCACAAAGTTGACAGTCTCACCATGAGCTGGTCTGTGGTGGTTTCCACCTGCTTGGGCAGCTGGTGCAGATCTCGCAGAGCCCTCTGGGCCCGCATGCTGCTGCCAACTGGTGACATCTCCTGGTAGCTCTCACTCAGGGCTGGGATAATTTCTTCCAGGATTTGAACTGTGTTCTTCACCGTCTCAGAAGCATTCTGTGGAAACATTGCATGAGCATTTCTTGAGGAACACATGTCTCTCTTCCCTTAAACTTCCATAAAGAGAACAGATTCCTCTCGGAGTCCAAATTTCAACCATTTCTTTGCACGTGCCTCTGTATTTCTCCACCACATTCTCTTGACCTTTCTCTGCTGCTTTATTCCTAGGGGTTCCACCTTTATGCCTTTCTTATTACACCAGTCACCGATAGATGGATATCCCACTTCTAATATCAACTCATCATTACGATTTATGTCCCACCTTTAAAATGACAAACGTTGTGACATGTAGATTAGAAAATTTCAATAATTGAAACAGCTATGACATATGGCTTCAACTATAATATGTCTGATGAAAGTTAAAACAGTATCAATAAAGAAATCTACTCCTACAACATGGCACTAGATAAACAGCAACAAGAATATATAAAACAAAAGAACCAACAGAGATATAAAGAGATATCATTATAAGTACAGTTCTATTTTTAATAATGAAGTTCTGATCCTTTGATATTCCTCATGTATGGAGGAACGTTTTAAAAAAAAAAATAGAAAGCCTATAAATTTCTTTCCACATCATATCAGGTTTATTGAAAAATACTTTTAAAATCAAAGGATACATTTTTTAGTTTTAGTAAGAGTTTTACAGCACTCGCAACTGCATAAGGTCACATGAGACCAGAAGATTAGAGGTGTTACAGGGGAGTAACAAACATAAAAAAGAAGAAGGGGAGATAAAGACGATAGATGTTTGATAGGAAAGAAGGAGCAAACCACACCAGAGCACCCGCCAACCACCCACTTTAACATTTAAAAAAATAAATTTTCTGAGTCAAGAGACCCAAAGATTTACAAGTTATGCTACTACAGATTTAAATGCAGTTGCATAACAAGATTCTGTCCTCTCCTTCAACACTAACATACAGTAGGTTCAGTTTAGTTTTAGTAGGCATTATACGGCACTTGCAACACAATAAGGTCATATAAGTGCCGAAGATTAGAGGTGTTACAAGAGAGTAACAAACATACAAACGAAGCAGGAGAGATAAAGGCGATAGATGTTCGATATTGGAAAAAAGGAGTAAACCACACCAGAGCACCCGCCAACCACCCACGCAGTAGATTCAGTTATAACACTGAGACAAAGGACGCAACAGACATCAAGTGCATCAGTCAGTGCACACAGCTTACCAATATGCTCAGCAACTTGTCTTCGTAAGTCTGAAACAGATAAAATGATAATAAATATGTGATAAAGCGTTTTACATTAAAAAACACATAATTGACTTGTACAACTCCTATGAAGTAACATTAACTTAATGAAAACAGCAACTGTGTTGAGAAGTTAAAAAAAAAATTCATCATACATACATTTATTTTTCAAGTCTGGAGTGAAATTTCATAAAACATTACCAACCGACTTTTCCCAGTATAACTAGAACTATCATACGGCTACAAAAGAAGATAAATAAGGTGCATACCATCCTATCTCATCTAGTTCTGGATAGTGAGGTATAAAAAATCCCCCCCCCCTCCCCCTCGACATCCCATCCAACAAAAAACTCACCCCAATGAGCTGAGCCAGTGACTCCCTGGCTTTGGTGATAAGCTCCAGAGACTTGATGCCTTCAACAGTTTTGCTGCTCTCCACCTCGGGTGTGGTGGACACACGACGCCTCAGGGAGCTGTGCTGCTGGATGATGCCCTCCGCTGAAAAGGGCGACTGTGACAAGCTGCTCACCCCACCATCCAAGCCACTCTGAGCAGTGCGCTTGACCAGGGCCTGAGGTCAGAGGTCACGAAGTTTTAAAAAAATACTATTTTGTATTTTGATTGGGTTTTTTTGGCTGTCTTTCTGCTCCTGCACTAACATAAATTTTCAAAAGAGGTACTCAAGACTTTTCAGAGATACACCACTTTTTTTCTTTAATTCAAATTTTGAGGAAATGAATACAGTCAAAAAGCATTATCATCATCATTTCCTGTTCTCCCCTCCCTCCTCAGCCCCTTTACCCTCTCAATGCCTAACAAGCCTGGAAAACATTAAAGCCAAATCATTATCATTAATCATTACAAAAGTGAGCTAGACATGCAGACAAACAGATGAACAAAGAGACAGGTAAGCAGCTTTGAAGACAGGCAGACTTACGGATCAACAAATGATCAAACATACAAACAAGAAGGCAGACAAAGAGAGTGAATGATAGTTCACATAAATTTAGTCCACTAACAAGATGACCTACTTTGCAGCTGGCATCCTCTTTGGCCCCACAGTCACAGAAGAACGAGCCAAACTTGGCGTAGGTCAGGTCATGGTCCTTGTGGCAGACTTTGGCACACACGGTGCATACGCCAACCCCGTCCACCATCTTGCATGTGTGGCAGTGATACCTGGAAAGAATACAATAATACCATGGATAAGCGAAACTACTTCCAATACAGGCTACATATAAAACATAGAAATGAAACCCAGAAACACAATTTTAATGGAGCTCCCCGTTTAATCTCTCTCTCTTTCTCTCTCTCTCTTTCTCTCTCTCAGCCTCATTTCTGGTCTGCCTCTCCTATCTTTAGATCTATCTCTGTCTCACTCTCAAAGGGCAAAAACACTCTGAGAATTTTCTTATCTTTCACTTAACAAAATATACTGATTCATCACTTCACATGCATCTCATGACTCCTTTCCCCAACCAAAACACATATTGTCAACAGATAAGCATGAGTACAGAAACTTAAGTAAACTTAAGAGCAACTACAAAAGACTGCAACTGGGCATTTTTCTTACCAGTGTTGATTCATGAACTCTTTCTGTGTGACAGTGAATGTACACAGTTTGTTGTTCAAGGTTTCTTCATCCTGATGAAATGTAAAAATAGTGATAAATTCAATTGAAAACGAGGCAATAATCAACAGTTTCTTCATTGAAGTGAAAATGCAGAAAGCACTTAAAATGAAATCTAAAATCCAAAGTCAGGTTGCTTGATGCACAAAGACAAAATACTTTACTGAATTCTCTTTTCTCTTGTCAAACTTCGTAAACAAGACAAGAATAAACTATCAGGGGATAAAATATAATGGTAATTTTGACATCTGTAGCATCTTCAATCCACTTCTCAATACGGACCATAATATAACAAATCCTGATATGTAGGTATATATATATATATATAGATTAACATCCCTTTCAACACAGTAGGAGTAATTTATGAGGCAGTACCTCCAAGTCAAACATTCATCTCCAGTAGGATGGAGCTAAGTGAGGGGAAAGCCTTGAAAACTCCCCAAACTACCAATATTTCAACAAAGCACGGTGCCAGATTAGAGCAAGGATCCACTGCACAGCAGTCCACCAAGGTATCAAGTAAGTGAACTGTGCACCCGTACAGTCGTGAATGAATCCACATGATGTCAATACTAATCAATAATAATGTCAAACAACAGAGCAATGCGTTGCCATCAGTAAAAAAAGGTACACTTGCCTTGTGATCCAAGCATGTTCACTGCTTGCTGCATGCTCAACAAGAAGTCCATGGACAGACAATAAGACAGCAGAATTCTAATTACATTACAAAACATTCAATACACCGCAAAGACAGTGAGAAAGTGTTACTCACAGAGTCCTCTCCGGCCGAGTCCTCATCCTCATGCGTCATCTCCTCCGCCCACTCTCCATCCACTTCCTGCACAGGAAGTGGCTCTGTATCCAGCAGAGGTGAGAAGGAGCGTGGCCGGTCTGCCGAGCACTTGAGGGCCCCCAGAACCTCGCCGATGTACAACAACAGGCAGCACAGGGTCGCCAGCAGGCCATTCTGAACAGGACAACACAGGCAGGGTTAGCAGGGTTTGAGTCATAAAGGATGATATCAGCACAATAACAGTCATATAGTGCTGCAAGAAAAAGCAAGACATACAGACAGAAACAATGGGATAGAAAAGGAGGCACCATGACAGGCACTAGTATCGGACAATAAATTTGAACTTGAACTGAAAATAATAATTTCGATGATGATAATACTTATATTTAATAATTATCTATAATAATCATTAATTATAACAATAACAAAATGATTGCAGTACCCACTCTAGGATATTTCAAAAGCAACATAATAATGCTTTCAATGTTTAACAACAAAATCACGTTTCTCCTTTTCACTATCACCAACACTGAGTCTTTTGTACCTACTACACCAGCTGTAGTGGGTTTGAGCTTGGACATGATATAAGACATCAATAATTTTAAAAAACGCAGTATTTTTGGAAGGACTTAATTGCTCTTTACACACTGTTGTCTGAGTAAAGGAGAGGCCCCCCCAAAAAACAGATAAAACAACCATAAAACCCCATTTATTTTGACCTTTCAAATCTGCAGTTTACAAAGGTGAACAGAATTAAAATCACAGTATATAACTCAGGACAAACTACATTCACTTTAAATACACAAATACCATTGGTGATCACCACACCAACGACTCAACCACTGAGGCCCCCTTAATAACACCAATCTACTGCAAACAAAAAGACAAGTTGACAGGCAAAAGAAATGGGGAGATTGGAAAAACCCAATTTTGTTTGAGAACCACAAAAAACTAGCCCAAAATGGATACCAAATTAACCAAAAGAATGTTATCATTATTGGTTCAGACTGAGCCGTGGTTCCATCTAAAAAAAAATTTTTAATTGTAGACTTACCTTTCCTCCTTTTTTCACAGCCTCTTCAAGAGCATCCTTTTTCATCAAATTTGTTTTACTGTGAGTGGAAAAACAAAGATTAAGACCATGTAGCAGATATAAAACAATTTAAGATTGAGACTACGAAAGATGCAACAGCACCGTAAAGAAACACCACCCTGGATGCATTTTAAATAATTTGCAATATTCTTTTTCTCAAAATATTAATTTTCATACAAAATTGAACTCATTTCTAAAGGAACTCGACAAAAACTCACATAATACTTAGACAAAACAAATATATTAAAGAAAAACAACAGAAAAAAGTATTTATCAAGAAAGTTGGACAACAACCCAGCACAACAAATAATTCAAAACACTAAAAATCAAACAAAGCCTAATTCTGGGGTAAAAGTCAATGTTTCAAAAAATGCACTTTTCTTTATGATAAAGATAATTGCAACACAGGCATGTGGCGCTCATATGACCTTATGCAGCTGCGAGCGCTGTAAAACCCTCTACTATAAAAAAAAACCCAAAAAACACAGGCATGACTGATGCGAGTGTCTTTTTCAGACCTGCCAACCCCTCCATGACCCATTATAATATGAGTTTTCCCCAGAATCTTCCCTGAAAATTGGAGTTTGGGGGGGGGGGGGAATCAGAATCTCCAGAACACCAGGAGATTCAGATTACTTTACGAACTGATTGTGGCGAATAAATGTGTATACCACGTATACGTGTAAATAAAAACGTGTATTTTCACGTCATTTACAATAAGTCGATCAAACATTCCACATACAAATGAAGACCTGAGCATTTTCACACTATTTATCATCAATTGCGTACAACCGATGGAAGCAGAATTCACATTAAAAATTTGACTTAATGCAAATCTGACTGGGGTTCTACAATTGCCTGCCCCACCCCCCCATAAGGTTTTCTATTTAAAATCATGAAATGATGGAAAATATAAAGCAAGAGCCTTCCAAAACAGTTAAATGCATTAACAAACTAAAAGCAATATGTAAGTTTGAAACCCATCTGATCAGTCGTGGAGGAGGTCAAAGTCTGAGCTATATCAGGGCTGGAAACAGCACTTCATAAAAAAGTATGAAATCTTTTCCTAGATGTGGACTGAAAGGAAAATCTATTAACGGCACTAATAATGAAGAAAATCTTTTACGAGACATAAGACCATTAAAAAATCTTTCCTGCACCACTTGAACAGGGCTATATTTTTTTATAGGGTTACCATTCAAAAGAGACTTTGAGCTCAATGGGCATAAAAGGGAGATTGAGAAAAGGGCTAAAGAAACTAACATTAAGAAATTCAGGCAGAGGTTTCAGCTGAGGGTTTCCAGCCTAACCACATTCTTGAACTCACCACAAATGCAGCCACTTGACAGTTTCCTTGAAGAGCAAGACATGACCGGACCCTGACCCGGCCCTGGCCAGGGAATGCACGACCAACATGAGGTCAGGGAAAGTGGACAGATCTCCCGGTTTGCCCGACTCAAGGAGCGGGGCACCCATGGGAAGCAGAGCCTGCAGGATGACCTTCACACCGTCTTCTCCAATTGGGCTGTGGAGGGAGACATTTACTTAGACCAAGCCAGTTTAGAACAATCTTTTCTGTTTGTTACTAGAGGTAATAGATAACAACAACAGATTTCTTTAATATAGCCCTGATCCTTCCAAGAAAAGTTTTATCATTATCATTACCCCGACAGACCCTCCAACATTTCCAAACATTTTCAGCTCCCTGGAAAGCATTCAAAACAAGCTAACATACTGACACGATCTTTAATTATCTTAGCTTGGTATCCATTCCAAATGAAGTGATATGAGGAAAATTTGAGAAAAAAAGTCTTTCCCAAGCACACAGTTTCAAGTTCAGACCAGGATATAAACTCAGGACCTTAAGTTTTAGAAACTATCAGCCTAAAAAATAGAATACCGACACCATGAAGGATAGAATATTACATTTATAATTACTACAATTCACACAGAAAATTTTTATCTTTAATTTAATATAGTAATCAGCAGTGGATACATCTTTCACACTGTCAAACCTTTTTTCCTTTACAATGTGGTCAACCAGAGACTGCAGCAGGAAATTGTTCTCCTTGACAACAGACTCGGAGCTGGAGCTCTATAAAAAAAAAAAAACAACAGTAAACACTTTGAAATGGTGAAGAACACATTAAAAAATGATGAAATGGTATAGGTTTAACACCCCTATCAAAATTATTAGATTATTTAAGAGGCGCGAAAATATGTCATAATAGGTTTGGTGAGAACAACAGAAACAAGCAAACCTTGACGTGTCACTTTACAAAGGTGAGCTATTATTAATTTGTTGTAGCAGTTGTGAACAACCCTTCAACAAAAAAATCACGCTAAAGGGGATTTTCAAAAGCCCTAAAAGCCCTTCCCTAATACAGCATAAAGTGTTGATTATGTTAAAGAGTTGACGACGTTGGAATGGGATGAAGATGCATCATTATTTTAAATGACCTGAGTAATAGAAGAGAAAATACTATGCTAAACCTCAGTCCAGGGCTATGCTGAATAACGCTGCTTCCATGGCCAATTTCACAATAACAAACCAGAAATTTAAAACTACAATAAAAAACAGCAGCAACAGATAAGTTATACTCTCAACAACAGAAGTAAGAAGGTCAAAGACGGCATACAAAAAAACGTGACCACATTTTTAAAAAATCCATCCTTGACTATTTTTATTCATACATATGAATGTTATCATCGCACTCGTAAAACAACTTTGTTTCGTGCCTCAAATAGAGGTTTACTAGAATAATAGTACTTACTCCTAGTATACAAAACACCTCACCCCACCTCCCCAAAAATATCACCTGCCAGACTTTTTTGACAACTAACACCACCATCATTGCTGACCACGTTTGTTTTCTATAGGAGTGACCAGTCTTACAAAAGTCATTTTTAAACAGGCTAAACAGCTGTGCTCAAACCTTCCCTTTCATACCTCATTGCCTTTGACAATTTTGGTGAGCAGTTGCTGCACATTCCTCTTGTCCACAGAGGCCAGACCAGTAAGGCGGTGACACACACTGCGTAAGTCTTCATCACTGGACTCCCGCTCAGCTGGTGAGAGAGAAAAATGAAAGTAACTAATTTTTCTGCTTTGAAAAATAGAACCTAAGAATCATGAGCACAGAAAAGGTAATATCTAATTGTCATACAATTTTCATTTGAACCAAAAACAGTATCATGTTTGTAATCATAAAGCAATTATGATGTTGAGATGACAAGATATAAAAAAAACCTATCTGGTCTGAATAATAACTTCCATCAATAAACTTTTTCCAGTGCAACTCAAGTCAGAGTCATATGATAAGTACACAGAATAATAAGAGATGCTGGGGAAAAAAGGAAAATAATTCTAAACCAAACTCTCTTTTCAAAATAAAACAATACTGATGTAACTACTTAGGAAGCAGTACAATGTAACACCTTTCCCATTTTCAGCAAAATCACTGCTGATTGTTTTATAGACTATTATAACATGAACAGGGTAACAGATTATCTCTCTGAGACTGCATCCTCTAATTCCCGATTGGCACCCCAGGGCACATCACTTTTTAGACTTTAAGAATAAAGTAGAGTCCCCACAGAAAAAGCTTTTTTTTCTCTTTGTATTAAGGTTCATAACCATGGACAAACCTGCAACAAGTGAGCCCATGCCTCCCCCTGCATTTTTTAAAACATTATAATGGTGCAGTTTAAGATGTCCACCTGCATAAGACAACCACTGTTCTCCTCAACAATTGGTGGCCATCTTAGACAATCTCAACTGTACTTTTTAAAATCCAACTTCCTTTGCTCTAACAGAACACACAAACTGAAATGACATTCGTTACAAAGGCTTTTAACAATTAAATTTGAGTGGTCTAATAAACATAATTAGTGTGTGAAGTGCAGAATTTTGTTTCTGCAAACTTTCCCTCTCTCATTTTGTTATGGACATATTGAAAATTGTAAACACTGTCTTTCAGATATGGTCACTGTTGTGCAAGCTGCAGTATCAATTATCTATCCATCGTTATTCCAGTTTTATCTGAACCATGGGCACTGTCAGATTTCAAGCCTTACCCAGTTGAAAAAGTTTGTTGAAGAGGCGTAGGATATGTGAGGTGTATGTGTCACTGAGATTGGTCTGCGCCACAGACAACAAGAGAGCAGTCACATCTGGGGAAAAATAAAAAAACAAACAATAGTAAACACCTCCAGTAATTATTTGTTTAGGTTTAAGCTAAAGAGAAGCAAATCAACACAGTAACTGTCATACAATGCTGATAAAAAGAAAGACAAGCAAACAGGAACAACAAGTAGAATGCAGAGGTAGGACCTTGTGGAAGCACCACCCAACCACCCAACTGTTTTCGAGTACATATTTTAGAAACATGTCAGAACACACAGACCTGGACGCTGAGCTCTGAGGAAATGGGGACGAACAGCAGGAAGTACCAAGTAACCTTGAATACTACTGACCTTACCCTTAGCCATTGTAAGAGTTTTGCAGCAGATGAGGACTGACATGTCAACACAAATCAGTCAAACGCATACCCCAAAAATACAAATAGAAGCTCTCTCACTGAAGGTTCACACACCCTTGGCCAGCCTGTTCATCCAAACCAATTATTTCAGTCCCCCAGGGATATACAGCATTGCAACCAGTTAGGCTCACACTACTATCATTCACATATGCTGTCCCTACTGACTGCCAAATACCCATTTGAAGCTGGGTATAAAAATGAAGTAAAGCACCATTCCTAAGGCTACAATTTCCTATTTGAATGAAACCCAGAATCAAACTCACAATTTATTATTACTGCAAGTGCACACCTTACCAACAGACTACCAAAAGTCTTCATCTAATAAGAAGGCAAGGCAAACAGCTCAAGTATACAATCAGTCATCTCAGAGCAGTTATACTCTTCTCCCGCTCCTACAGAACATGAGTAATGAGAAGAACATACCAAAAAAAAAGTTTTTTTAAACTTTACCTCCAGTCTCTGTGTACACATTGCGGAAGGCTTTCCTTGCTGGGCTTTTTTCCAGGCTGTTCTCCAAGAACTTGATGCATTCATACAAGATTTTCTCGTCAAGTCCACTGGTGAGATGAGAAGTATAATCATGTGAATACAAGAAGGGCCCACCTGTTATTGTACATTTTTTAGTGCTGGCACAAAAATCTTCTCAGCCATAATCTCTTTCCTCTATACACCTATTTTCAAGATTCACACCACTTTAGCCCTCACCTTTTTGAAACAAAAAACCCCCTATCTCTTCCCCAAAAACAGAACCTTTTCAATATGGAAAACATCTGGCACAAAAAAAGGGAAGAAAAGGCAGAAGACTGAAACCAATAAATCACAAAGAGGTTTGGTATGGAAAAGTCTTTTTTAAACGATGTTCAAGAAGGGGGACCTCCAAATTTAACATCCATCTTTAACAGTGGTGGTGGGTAGTGAAGGGTTCACGGGCTTGAGCCCCCCCCCCCCCAACTCTGTCGTAAATGAAAGTTTTTTAAATATTGAAATAAGCGGTTAAAACTGTTATGAAAGCACGCAATGAACAAATAGTGATCAGTTTGGCGGCTTGCTCGTTTATCCAATCATTGTCATCAGCCCTTACAACTATAGTAACCTAACAGCCAATCAAATGTCTTTAGGGCTCAGCACTGAGCCCGTTCCCACGCCCCTTCTGTAATAAAACTCTTCTTGTAAAAAGGTAGAAGACTGAAAAAAATAACACTATACTGGGGGCTCACATTCTCCTAGCCCTAACAATGGGGTGAATGTTTACGACACACTTTCCCCCCAGTGACACAGATACCTACGCTCTCTTAGATGCATTCTACTTTCCGCAACAACACGTTCTTATCCAGCTCATAGACGGAATATGTTTGAAGTGCTGTGTGTGTATGTTTGCGTTTATGGAAACATTTATAAATCACGTCGATTCCACTTTTAAGGCAACCTCTTCATCCAGAAGAATCTAACTGAGAACAAAGAGATGGAAGACAAAAGTGGCTCTTCTCGTTTGAATGGTTCTCAAAAAACTGTGGCTCACTGTGACTATAGAGAAATCAGTAGCCTACTGTTTAGGTCTTATTGCTTGCTATTTAGTGGTACAGAAGTGGAAGCAACCGAAGCCCCACCCAAATTTTTGGTCCACCCACCGCCATGGAGCTTCAACAGGGCCCAGCTATACGGGTAGAGAGCCGTTAACACTCCTCAAACGACCCATTATCAAGAATATTACTATGGAGATACCCACACTCGGATCCTTCCAAGTCCAGAAGGATACCAGCTATATCAGTCAAAAAAAGTGCAAACCAAAATTGTTCGATAAAGAAATAGAACAACCCAACAGTCAAATCTTCTAGATAAAAAAAGAGATCATTCAGTTCCTAAGTCTATTCCACCTTCCTTTACTCACTGTCATGGGGCAAAAGAAAGGAATAAATATACTCCTTGAAAGAGTGAAATTTTTTACTGCAACAGTGTGTAAATTACAAATCTACAGCAAGGGATTTTTCAGGAATCACAAAACATACACACATCATCTTCACGTAAAAATAATGCCTTAGGTCAAATTTAAACTGCCCTGCCATGGCATTCTTTATACAATGGCCTACCAGTCCTAAAACAATGAAAATGCACCTATAAATTTTTACGTCACAAAAAAAGAAATCATAATGACCTGTGACTGGAGAAGGAAGTTTTTAATACTCAAATTTAAGTTTATCACAGTATTTTGACTATGTATAAAAGAGTGCCGTCATACCTCTCTGCATCTGAAAACTGAACAATGATCTGGTCACAAGCCTGAATGGCATGTTGATATGCTTTCTCCTCAAAGGCCGACTCATCGGAAACCTTGGATTTCAAATTCATGACCTGGATGTCAAATAATCAGAGCATATTAAAGGTACTGTTTTTCCTGCCATGCAAATGGCAACTTTCATAGCAAATAAAGAAAGGTATGAAGTCAAATATATACTACTTCATAAATACAACTAACTCAAAGACATCAGCTGAGATATGTGATTCAAGTAATAAAGAGGTAAATCTGTGGTTAACGTCAGCCTTATGTGCTGCCAAATTTGCAAGTGTGAATATACTAGTGTGTGTGTGTGTGTGTGTGTGCGTGTATGTGTGCATGTGTGGTGAAAGAGAGACAGCATGCGAGTGTGTGTGTATATGTGTATGTATGTGTGTGTGTGTGTGTGTGTGAAGGAGAGGAATATGACATCTGTACAAAAAAAAGCCCAGAATTGATTTAACAATCCCTGAATAGAAAATAGACCGTCAATGATATTTTTTATAACACAAAACTTTTTTACCTTCACTTGTCATCATCTGTCTTCATCGTTGCTATCGATGATAGAAACTCCACAGAAACTCCACAAAACATCACTAGAGTGCACCATCATGAGTGCACTATCATCCTATACTTCAGCCAAGTTCAACAACCTCCCATTACCCTCCCATACTAAGGACCTCAACTACATTGGTGACCAAAACCCCATATAAACTGATCTTACAGCATATACACTGTGACAAGTGCCAACATAACACTTGACAATAGCGCCAACATATTCCCAGACAAGTGTGACGAGTTTGCCAACATATCCAGTAACAAGTGTGCCAACAAATGGGACAAGACGGTCAGCCCCCTGACAAGTATGCCAGCATACCACAAGAGTGCAAAAATGTCCCTTGACACGTGAGTGTCAATACCTCTCCTGACAAGTATCAACAATACCCCTTGAAAAAGGTCTGTGACAAGTGTGAGAAAATATATTCCCTGAAAAACAAGTGAGTGCCAACATACCATGTCTCCCAGGTACTCTGTGGTGACGTCGTGGATCAGGGGGAACATCACCTTCAGGAGCTCTGTGTTGCCGGATACCTTTGGACACCAACTGTGAATTCAATACAAAGCATAATTTTTTAGTTCACACAAAAAGCAAAAAAACCCTGATATTTAAACTAACTTTATTTTTCACAATTGCCATACTTTTGTGCCAGCCACTGTCAGATAAATATTTTTTGGAAGTTAATGAAGTAGAGCAAAATTATTTTTTTCGACCCTTTCAACAGCATTTCCAAAAGAAAATTGAGAACAACTATTCAATATAGGCTACAATTTAATTTTCTTCTAAAAGAGGCCCACCTTAAAAAAGCTCTATCAAATTGTTTTATTCAGAGTACAATTACACAAAGGTAAAGGCAGTACAATTTGAGTACATTATTTCACCAAAATATTTCTCACAATAAGCCTATTCAATATAGGCTACAATTCAATTTTCTTCTCAAAGAGGCCCACCTTAAAAAAGCTAAATCAAATTGTTTTATTCAGAGTACAATAACACAAAAGTAAAGGCAGTACAATTTGAGTACATTATTTCACCAAATTATTTCTCACAATAGGCTAAGAAAAGGTCTTACATGATGAGGTCTCCACCAAATCTCATGAGAGACTGTAGAACATGCCTCAGAGAAGCGTTGATGCAGAAAGGAGACTGACCTGCAACACCCACAACAGACATGGAATTCAGATTTCTATTTAAAACGTCAAATTCACAAGAGAAGCACTTCTTTTCTGCAAACCAATGAAGATCTCAACTTTCCAGTAGACTCCGTCGAGTTTATTATTTTTAACATACCTTTCCTTTCTGATGCTGGCGAAATACATCACAACTTTAATAAGGCCTCAGTCTCTCAAATTTTAAGTATTTTCCACAGACCATGATAACTCGTATCTAAGACTTTAGGCACATCAAAACAACAATATGGATAAAATGTCATCCTGTGTCAATATGCTGAATTTGCACAAAACCTGTAAAAACAAGCCAGGTGAAATTAAACAAAATGAAGCAATATACTTGTAGACTTACTCCTTCAACAAAGATCCTTCCATAATGTGGCCCTAAGCAACATTTTTAGAAACTTAGCCAGCAATCTAGATCTCATAGCGTAGAGAAATTAACCAAATTCAGCTCATTGTATCCCATCTTGTTTTAGTTTGTGAGTTTTCGTATATAGCTAGCAAAGTCACGACAAAATTTTATTCTTCTACTGTGTAGGTTTGCCAAGAAGACTCTTTGCTAGATAAAAAGTTGTTGCCACTGTAGATATGATCTCCTGAACCTTTTACACTGGTCCTTAAAATCATAAGTTCTTGGATATTTTTACGTAAATAATTCTTTTCAGAATTGAGAACTCAAGTCCACTTCAAAGTATTCTTTGAGCAACACTATCATCCTAACTGAAAAATGGGGAATTGTGCTGCCACAAACCAAAATGAT
Organism: Aplysia californica; assembly: GCF_000002075.1. Classification (NCBI taxonomy): domain Eukaryota; kingdom Metazoa; phylum Mollusca; class Gastropoda; order Aplysiida; family Aplysiidae; genus Aplysia; species Aplysia californica. Next base: position 97,205 of record NW_004797796.1, read on the forward strand.
GTATTTATGCAAATGAATTTGTTGATATGTTGCTTCCTAGGTATACATATAATTTGTATAACTGCTATATCTTTAGACTTACCATTGTCAAAAAATATCCAGGGAGGACAAAAAAGGGTACTTTTCTATTTCTACCTTTTTATATTTCAGCAAAACCATTCCAGCCAACCTTTTCACAAGCCATTATATTATCACATCATCAAATTCAAAACAGAGTAGTCTATTAACCCTTACAGCGCTGACTTCTTTCCCCTTATATTTTCCCTGTGTTGAATTTATTTTGGAATAACGCCAGATTTGCACATACATGTTTTTTTTTGCTAATAACTTTTTTATTTGTCAAAATTTCTAATGAAGGTAAGAATAAAAGTTTTAGAATATTGAAAGTTCTTTATGAATATGTGAAGCAAAAAGTATTTTGTGAAGTTATTGTTGTAGTAGTGGTGTTGGAAATGACTGAATAAAAACAGACGGTTATTTAGATCTCTAGATCTAGACCAGTCTCAATGTTTCGTAGGCCAACGTTATATTCCACAAAGTGTTAGCTCTAGCATCAAAACCCTCGAAATCATCTTCCAATTCAAGGAAAATACGCGAAACATCTTCATCTGAATCTGATGCGACACTATTTTCATGTTTGTCGCCGGCTGCAAATTTTCCAACTTCACGGTCACTCGACTTCAACGTGAAACAAAAAACCCCTCGCGCCTCGATCGAACCTCGTGACAAGAAAAATGGCGGGCGAAATCAATTCTGCGTAGCCTACCAGCCAGCAGTACAAATTTAGTACTTCGTTCTTTTCATAAATCGCGTTATACTATGCCAATGTCCATCGCGGTCGCGATCAGCACTCTAAGGGTTAAATTTGTAGAGCACTTTCACAAGTGTTTTAAATTTTTACCTGACAATGTGACCATGTGTGCACTGTGGATGGCATCCATGTAACTTTCACTTGGAATCGGGTCTGATGCAAAGGCATTCCTCTGAAATACAAATGGAAAAAAAAACTTTCAATACATTTACCACTGGTTAACAGTCTGCTTTCAGAAGCTCCAGCCACACAAAACATAAATACACAAATGTCATCACTGGGTATTTTAACACTTGATGCCAAAGCAGAGGCATGAAAGGAATAGTGGTGATTGTGGTTGTTGTTGCTGTTGCTGCTGCTGCTGTTGTTGTTGTTTTAGAAGTTCTTGTTCTGGCTGAGGATAGAAGTGATGGTGTTGCTGCGATAGTGGTCTAATACCTCGAATACATTCCACCTCAACTTGGTACTGACCCAGGCCCCACTGCTGGGGAACTCGTTGCCTCCGCTGTTGTTCCACTTGTCCACCGCGTTGCGTACTGCACTGGGCAGAAGGCCCACAACGCCAGAGCCCTGGCCCCGTACCGCACTCGGGTGGTTGGAGCCAATACTCAGCACTTGTCCAAAAGCCCGCAGCCTTTGTCGGGTCAAGCTCTTGTCATCCGAGCCAGAGACTTTGTTGAGTATGCAAGACCTGAAGCAACAATCAAGGACCTTGGTAGTTTTCACTACAACTTTTCAAAAAACAAAGAAAGCCTTTTATAAATAAATTAACTAAAATCCCCTGAACCCACATCAGAAAACATTCACTGGCACACTTCAAAACTGCCCTAAGTCAATGTCCACATTAAGACCTTAAAAGAAGAAAAAAGAAACTTAATACTTATTTAAGTTTAAGAATTAGAATTCTCCTGCTCACAAAAGAAGTGACAACAATAACAGAAAAAGAATCACTGAAACAGTGAGAGGTTTTCTTCACTGCAAAATTTTTTGTTTTAGTAGAGGTTTTACGGCGCTAGCAACTGCATAAGGTCATATGAGTGCCAGAAGAAGAGGTGTTACAAACAAGATGTAACAAACATAAAAAAGAAGAAGGGGAGATAAGGACGATAAATGTTTGATAGGAAAGAAGCAAACCACACTAGAGCACCCGCCAACCACCCACTCACTGGAAAGCAAATGAGAAAAGACCTAAGAAATGGGAAACAGGTAACATGACAAAGACAATAATTCTAGTCCAAGAAATAATAGCTTTCAAATCTTCAATGGGTTGTTTTTTTTAACTCTGTTGCATTTACAAGAGAATGTTGCAAACCATACTTCATGAAATCACTGTACACCATAATTAGTATCCCCTGCTTTAACAGTAAAATTCAACAACTTCATAACCTACACAAGCAATACCTTGCAAAAGCACTCAAAGCCTAAAGGCACTACCAGGAACCTATGTGTTTTAAACATACAAAAACTCTACAGCGCCAAAGTTCTGTAAGGTTCAATGAGAACAACCTCTTACTATTACATTGAACTTTACCTTGCGAAAGCACTGTAAGCCTCAATCAGAGTGAAGATGGCAGGGATGAGATCTTGAGCAAACTCCAAAGCCTTGTCCAGTTCAGGGTCGGCCTATGAGAGTACATTTTTTTCATAATTTTATGTTATTTCACAAGTTCACCTTTTGGTGGCGTATCATACAAACATTGCTTAACTCTTTCTTATAACATGTTTAAGGACACAGTCAAAAACGCTCCCAAAAAAATGATGCCAGTGTATAGATTTAGATATGGAAAGAGGTAACATAGTAAGTGATTGTCTCAATATCATAAATGGCAGAAACAATATGTGATCCGTGCTGTTACAGCTCATGAGATGAGATGACATTACTATCAGTGAGACCCTTCAGCAATCATACAACAGCTGTACACAGAAAATTTTCTTGTTTGTTTATTTAAAGTTCTGCACTTTTATTTGTGAACGAATAAAATTCAATACTAGAAGGACAAGTAGCTATAAGGTTGTTATTAAGTTCATACAAAAATCAGCATCCCATGCCAAAGTATATAGTCCGTATCCGACTCTAATTGCGCATCTGCCAAATTGGGTCAGACACTTGTTTTGTCAGTATCCTTTTCAACTGCATTCTCCTAGGAAGAAATCGTAGAGGAAGGAGTGGAAATAAAAAGGAAGAGGGAGAGAAAGAAGTGATGGGGAAAAGGAGGAGGAAGAAGAGGAAAAATACAAAGAAGAAGGGGAAGAAGAAGAAGAGAAAAAATAGGGAAGGGAAAGAGGAAATAAAAGGGGATGGGGTAGAAGACACTTCAGAAGCAGAAGCAAAGGAGAAAGTCTGCTGTGTTGACAGCTTCATTACGTAACATCCCATCAACTGACATAGCCGAGAGGCAAAAACTCACCATAGACTTGGTGTAGCTGTCATCCAGGGACACTTGGCACTTGGCAACGATCGCATCCAGGATAAGAATGTCAGACATGCCTGGCAGATCTTGGGGGCCAAGGTCATCTGAGCTAACGCAAGGTAGTCGAGAAATCTGCAGACAAGCCCACAAGCATAGGTAATTATTTTTCCACACTGATCAACACGTGTATTTTGCTACAATACTTGCAGTTCAGAATACTACAAGGCCTCTGTCTCAGCTGTTTTTTACCCTTGAGCCCTCTGTGATAGTGTCTCATGCTCAGCACCAGGAAATTTTCACTCATAGGGTAGTTGTTTTAGTATACAATGGGCCACCACAATAAATGCTTTATCTTTGCCAAGCACAGATTAAGACAATCGTAACATAGAAAAGAAATAGATGGAGCAGATCACAAAATAGCACCCATCAAACAGTAGAAAATAGGGAAGGGATAGGACGGACACAAGTGCTGAAACTTGGCACCAAAAAGACTGACATTCTTCTCATAAACCGCCTTTCACTCTTTCCCAGGACATTCATTCCCCGTATCTCTCCTGGTACTGAAATATTACAGAAAGGAGAAAACTATAGGTGACTGCTAATATACTTAAAGCATTGGTGAAGACAAAAAGAGTACTGTGCAGCACTAAATATTAGGAAAATGGGCATTGCATCATACATATTAAACACCCCAAAGACCAATATGATTTTACTAAAGACAAGGACCTCCGATTTAATGCTTACCTTCCAATAGGACTGAGCCAAGTAGGCTGGCAGAAAGCTTTGAAATCTCCCCCAACAACCCACATTTAGAAATCTCATTTGAACCAAAGTCATTTTGATCAAAATTTGGCATAATATCGGCTGATCTAACTGTGCCCCCCATCCCTCTCCAGAAGGAGAGTTTACATTTTCACAAAAAATATCGAAATTAGAAATATTTAAACCAACCAGAAACAAAGCGCTAGGGGAAAGAATAAAGATATTGTTTTACACAGCCATGAATCATGTGGCACGAGTCTCACCTGATCTCGGATGTAAGACATGGCCAACATGACATCGTATCTGCTGGTGTTGCTCAGTCCTGCAGCAGACTCCAACAGATCACTCGCCTCTTTCGCGCTCAGACCTTGCTTCACTAGGAACGGCTGAAACAGGAGCACAAGCAAATATTTAAAACATCATTCTTCTCACAAACATTTTTATAAGCTCATGTTTGCAAATGTTTTACCAAGAACACAATCTTCGTTCATTTTTTAAAATGAAGTCTTTTTATTTTTATTTTACCCAACACTTTATGAAAATATTGGCAATCATGATGATGATGATGACAAACGCAACGACAATAATGATAAAGATAAGGCTGATGAAGCTTTGTACAACAAACAAGAGACAAGCATTACCCATTAGAACTAAGAGAAAAAAACAATGATTAGGAACAAACCTGCACCCAGGTGGAGAAAAACTTCTGGCCGAGGCGTGGCCCCCAACGCAAAGTGTGCAGGACGTACGCCTTTCCCATGTCCATCTTTGTATCCTTCAGCATCTTCATATAGTCCACAGAGGGGGCCAGACATGAGAGCAGTCTCCATAGCAACAAGAAGTGGTAGTGCATGGCAGATGCATCCTGTCCAGGGTAGAAATATAGCCATTCCTAAAAATAACACTCTTTATGTTGTTATCAATACAGTAGCAGCCCACAATTCACTATTTTGCTTGAAACGCTATCTGCTTCACACATTGCACTATCCCACATAAGGAATGAAATGTTTCAAGGGGTTTCCCCTTTTTCCACAGTATGGCTACTATGAGGTCAACCTCTCATTATAACAATCACCTACAATAATATCAGGCCAAAAGGGTAGAGAGGAATGAAAACTCCACAAACTAACACAGTTCAAGAATATCCTTTAAGGAATTCAAATAAGAGCCGTGCAAGCCAAAGTCTAGTGCGACACAATTAAACTAATGGCCTGGCCAAAGTACTAAGAGACAAAGACTATTTTTAACTTTCTTAGCGCGCATCGCGACCAGTGGTCGTGATGACTCATACCTACCTTCCATGCTCATCACAGAGTTTAGAAACTATTTTTTTAAACTGCTGGTGACAACAGTCTACCAGTGCAATGTTTATTAGCGCCATTGGCCGCGCATTTGGCAGTCGGTGATCGATATGGAGTTTTTTTCGGAAATTTTCTGGGATATTGTTTACAGTTTTCAAAATACCAGATTCGTCAGTTGATTTAGACACATATTTGCCCATCATTTTTCTGGAATCAGACGATAGTGATGAAGAGTTTGAAGGACTCTGTCCTCAAATAAAAGATTTACATGTGAATGATGGGGATATATCGTAGATCTAGCAAGGTTCAGCCCAGAAGGGAACGTCGATATTTCTGCTGATCTCCAAGCAGGCTGGACTAAAAATTATGAGTATTTGGATACCAACAACAACATCATAAAAAACCTCATCTGACCAGACAGAGAGGTAGTTCATTATTTTGGACACATTTTTCCTTCCTACTGTAATTAGAAGTAATGATAAATAAGAAAGACATGAGCTTTTTATATAAACTTGTTGAAAATTAGCATTTTTCAAAAATAAACCCAGCACTGAAGGGAAATAGTTTAAAAAATGGCTTAGCCCTAAGAAGGTTAAGTAACATAACCATTAATATGTCATGAATGTGGACATTCCTTCATGAGACACTGCATAGTTCTACTCCTTTCACTGTTTACTTACTGCACAGCACGAGAAAAAATACAGAGGTGACGAAAACGCAAAGATAATTTACCCAAAGTCAATGCATGACAGAGTGCAAAAACTTTGACAGAAATATAAAAAACAAAAGAAGAGTTGACTCTACGCTTAACAAAGGACCCAATAGTTTTAGAAATCTAACTTTAAAAAATTATAGATGGTTTTATAGTAGTCATACACCTCATTATTGCAATCGAAAATTTCCATCACAAGATTCGACAAAGACCAAGACAACTAAATGGAGTTTTAAAAAAATAATAAAACTTCATTATATCCAGTTAAAAAAATAATAATAAAGTGAATAAATAAACAGTCAAAAAGCATTCTCCTTTCTCAGTAGGGATTTCAAGTCATGCTCAAGGACATACTACTGTCGTAACGTATCAAAAAACATTACAGCTAGACTAATGAGCCTCCTCCTCCACCCTACCACTCCACAACCCTCCCCCTCTCAACCATCTGTGCTACAAGAAAAAGTAAAGCACTTGCCAACAGGGAGAGTTTGTCCTTGGTCTTGTCGCACTGTGAGCCGGCCATCAGGAGCTCCACACACGAGGCATAGAATTTGTTGTAGGATGGCGTCAACAGGCATGTCACAGCCTGAAATTGAGATTGCACAATTAAGCGCCAGTCTACATTACCACAACCACATATTGCAAGGAAATAGTAAGGATAATAGTGGCTCTTAAAATAGGTAACTCTCTATACTGAGATCCCTAAAATTACACCTTCAAAGTTTTGAACAAGTGAGAAAATAACGATCAGAAAACAGGAATTTAATCAAAAGATCAACAGATGAAGTTCTCTCCATCAAATGGGATCTAATAGATTTACATGAAGGACAACATACAACACACTCTCAAGAAATACATCTCACACCAATACCAATGGTAGTAAACGCCATCTACATAGGCTGCTCACTATTGCTTCCCCCCCCCCCTCTCCCCAGAAGTTGTTTTTTTCTTTTCAATTTCTGGTTCACTGACGACAAGGTCCCTGTTATTGCAACCCATTAAACATTTTGAGCAAAAATACTACACATAAGACTGTCAAGATGTCTACACATCCACTTGTCTAAAACAGTACAACCAAACTTACCAGACCATCCACTTTGCCAACATCTTGTATGATAGGATCTGGTGGGCGGAGGTGGTAGAATCTTGGTCTCATGGCACCTGTTGAAACAAAAAGATATACTTAATTAAGAAAAGACTGAACATTATTTATACTTAAAGATAAGTCCATTGACAGAACAAATCTGAAAAGAGAAAATGACAAAAACTGCAACAAAATCGTAAACAACCTCAACATTATTGACAAACATGCAAAAGGTTTCTATCAGTTTTATTTATGAAGATGTTTACATTAATTATTGTTTCCCAGAAAAATACTGTATTCAAAAGATTATTATCTGGAAAATTTTTTTTACAACTTTCAGTGACATGCTGGTGATTTATAAATAAAATGTAAGACATATTATATTAACTTTTCCCCTCAGTTTAAAAAGAAAATTTGAATAATCGTTTTAATATGCAATATTCTGTAATATTTGAACCGAATGGACAATTTTAATGAATGTAAAACATAAATCTGCAACACGATTCCAATTCAGAAAATTTGTAATGAAGCCAAAAACCTTCAGTGGTCTCTGAGCTCTGCAGGTTCCTGCGGAAGTTCTCCTCCACTTCCCTACAGGCAAAGTATTTGGTGGTCCGGTGGAAACCTTCCTTGTCTGGGCTCACAGTCTGAGCCGTAAACAGGTTGTATTGGACCTTTAGAATTGAAAAAGCCACATCTTAAGTCATGGAGTTTAAGTTCAAAAGAAGCACATACTCAAAAGAATTGCCATTTAGAAATTAGAAAAAGCAAGACAGATAGATAGAAATATCGAAGGGAAAGTGGATAAATTGTTAGTGCTCATAAACATAACCCATGGTCAGTCAGCGAAACAGCATTTAGGTTGATGGACATTGGGGCGTGTCCTTGAGCAAAATGTGTGTTTGTACCACTGTTCTTTTTTTTTCCCATATTGTGTATTGCATATTTTGTGGTGCTGATGCAAACAATCAATTGATTTAAGTACGCACTGAACTTGCCATAGTACCTACTTTTCCTAACAAGTATCAATAAACACATTTTTTTTCTTTTCCAAAGTAGTAGAGCCCACCAATAGGTTTGAATTAAAAGAAAATACAACATATAAAAATGACATACCCCCGGGGCAGTGCCACCGACTGTAGTGTCTTTAGGCCATTCCCAAAGGGGGGACATTTCTCGTTCAAGCACAGTAGAATTGTAAATGGGCTGATTCATCATGTCACGCTCATAACTGTGCCTGATCTGCAACAGGGAACTGCTGCTTTTTCTTTCCTAATCCTTACTATTGTCATTTTCTTCTACTTCTTTTGTATGTTCGTCACTCTTGTGAACAGCCATTTCCGAGGTGCCTTGATGGTCGAAGCAGACCTTGTGCTCTTGAAGCTAGAGAGGTGAGCAGAGTAAGTCTGATTCCCTGTAAGGACTTTTCTGTTGACACCCACCCCTTGGCGTTCATATGACCTTATGCAGTTGCGAGCGCCGTAAAACCCTCTACTATAAAAAAAATAAATAAATAAAAATGACAGCTGGGAGAAAGCTATACCAAACAGTGTACCAACCATCTGCAGTATATATAGACAGTCAGATACACAAACAAACAGCATTTTAGTGGTGGTATACTGCGAGTCAGCATGCATTAAAAGCAGAGAAGACAAAGAACGCATGGAATCCCACTGCAAAAGTATCAACCCGCTCTCCCTCCTCCATTCCCGACACTGACCTGCTCCATGAGCTGAGCCGGCGGGTCATAGAAGTAGTGCAGCATGTACTCCAGCACCAGGACCAGACGGCTCAAGGCCAAGGGGACCATTCTCTCCACACGGCTGGGGGTAAAAAAAAAGAAAGGCAACTTAATCAATCTGCACAGGGACATTCATTTTGTAATGAGTCAATCACAGAACATGAAAAATGGGAACAATAGCACAATATTGCTGGTCGCTTTGGTGCAGAGAACAGCTTTTGAGCAAGGGTTAATGCATCCCATGAGACCCAACCACTTGAAAATCTAGTTCTAAAAAACTGCAAGACTTTATTTGTGAGCTTAAACTAACTTCCACTGACCACTTGGCTTCCGTCTGTCAATGGGGTTTTTGTCTATCTGTCTTGCCCGTTCCTCTGTCTAAATGCTAAATGGTAGGGTGATGGCAGGGGTTTGTAGGTGTAATCAGGCAACTCATAGTTTTGAAATTTGAACACTTTCATAATTCGTTTACCTCTCTGCACATGTATTCTAGCTAAACACTGTATGACTAAGAGATTTTTCTTTTAACGTTAGCACAAACATTGTGATTAGTAAACTTGATTAAAACCAGCACTGAGTAAAGACAAAAAAAGGAACTATTATTATTTAACTTACTCCAAAAAGCTCCGACCCAACCATATTACTGCTGAATTTGTTCATATACTCTAGTATTCTGAACCCAAATAACCTTTACAACTTGGGTACTTTAGGAGGAAATTTCTTTCAAACTTTCTCAATATTGAAACATCCATTACAAAATTATTAGTATTCTTGCATCGAACAGAAACATAACCACATAACAAAAGTCATTTAATAGTGATTCAGAGCAAGGAAGACAAATAGAAACAATAGAGGGACAGCACAAATGTAATATCTACAATGGCATCCTTCAAGTATCTCCTTCCTACACCTGATTGTAGGCCCTGAAAAAACTTAAAAACTAAACCTAAAACAGACAGTTAGTCCTTCTCACCTATGCTCTATCTCTGCCACCAGCATGATGATTTGACAGATCTTGGTCAAGATGGATTTCTTCTGAGACAAAGACAGCCCATGGAACAGGAACAACATCACTTGCAGGTGCTCAACATTCACATCTGAAACAAAAAAGGTTCTTTAGAACGTACACAACACTACAAGATAGAGCTTAGGAAAAACAGGAGGGGATATGAAAAAGTTTGAAAAGGAGATAAATAGAAAATTAGAATTTCAATCTAAAAAAATATATGAGCATTGTATTGTCAGTTTTGGTGCAAAAAGGCCAGTTTTTTCTCTCATCGTCACACATGAAGGAAAGCAGTCATCAAATAAAATGAATAAAAATTTTTAAAACACCAGTAAAAAAGACCCCACAGATACAAATAGGGACCCACAGATAAAGAAATTTCAAAGACATCAGCTCATTGCATTTTTTTCCATTTTAATTTCTTATTCAATGCCTCTAGTCAATATATTATGGAAGCTGAAATAATAACTTAAGCCTAAAAAAAGAGAGAAAAAGAAAGATATACAGCACCAAATCTATGAAGCACACCATACCCTCCATAATTTCTGTTTTGCTCTCCAGGCAGTCCACAGCAGCATGAAGTCTGGTCAGGAACTTATCCCAGATCAGGATGACCGCCCGATCGGCCGTCCCCTCCTGACACGTCTTATCTTCCCGTTCGTGTTGCTGTTTGCGCAGCAGCAGACTAACCAGCACAGCCAGGCTGCGCGGGTACACCGTGAGAGGCCATGGGTCAGGACCTGTCGGACTCACACCCAGGGCATTCAGGAAAGCTTGCTGCAAAGGGAAGCCGAAAGATACCTAACGTTTTACACATCCATAAACACGATTAAATAATAATAATAATAATAATAATATATAACATTTATAAAGCGCATTTCCAAAAAAAGTAGCTCAATGCGCTTTACATTGGAATACCTATTTTCTAAATCTTTTTTACTACTTCCTTTCTTCTCATGCAGTATCTATTTATGCACACACACACCGCACACACACACCGCACACACACACACACACACACACACGGACTATTTTAATTCAGACGTAGGCACAGAACAACAATAATAAAATTACGCTAAAAGTTTATGAAGCTTACATTACATATGAGGGGAACTACTTCCATCCTGCCTGTCAGGACCAAGGAAGGCTCTGCACAATACTATATCAAAACAATTCAAATCTTCAAGGGATAGGCGGCTTCCATCCTGCCCCTCAAGGCTAAATAAGGCTGCATATGACACTATATCAAAATAGAAATACGAAGACAATAAGATACCTTCCCCAAACAGGAATCAAATTAATGTTCTTTGGTGGGATCATACTAACTCTTTTACTTAAGTCTGCTGTATGAAAAAAGTTAATCAAATATGGAAGGATTTTTCTTTCCATAGTGAGCTCCAGAACAATAAGAACTACAGAGACCAAGTACCATAATCTATCCCCAACAAGAGTGCACAACAGAGAGCTACAGTGAATGAACCAGCCTCTCCCTAATACTCAGAACACAGAATACACCCCTCCCCCCACCCCCTGCAAGAAAACCTACTTCATTTAAGTTAAGGTTGAGGGCAAGGAATAACTTATAATCATTCTTTTCACACCACAGGAACTAGAGGCTGGACAATTAAGCTCTGAACAAATCCACAATTTTATGCACTTGATAGACTTACTTGTAATTCATTTGTGAGGCAATCTGAAGCAATGAGGTTGTGGGTGAACCGAGCGAGCACATGAGACACATTGATGTAGCCTTTGTCTGCAGACAAAAGAAAACAGCCACCTTTTACAACCTGGACTTTGAATAAAAAGTTTAAACTTGCCACAAACAAAAGTAGATTATGTAAAATGTAAAAGGATAATTCAATAAGTCTATACTCTGACTATGAAAGTAGCAAGCAAAAAAATTTAATTCGGGACTCACAATGCTACTCTTCTATATAGTTACCCTGCGAATTGACACCCTGCTGCCATCTTTGTTTGACCTTCAAAAGTCCTTGAGCATAATATGACTTCCAATGGGACTCAAACCATTCCTGCACGCTGTTGTTTGATAATTTTTTTAGAGTTGTTAACAGGAAAAAGTCAGAGAGTGCTAAAACCTGGTGAAAAGGGTGGGTATAGGAGAACTTCATAGACACACTGCTTTGCTGTCTGAGGAGCCATTATCACGTTGCACTCTGGAGAATTTTCGTGCAGCAGGAGCATTCCTTTTCACAGCTTCCATTGTCTTTTCTTATCAAAGGTAGATCATAGTTTCATCAACAACGCTGAATAATGGTGCCTAGTGACAGTATGGCCATTTTCTAAGTAGCATGTCGTAGTGACACTTTCACTATCCCAAAAACATGACAGCATGTCCATTCCACTTGAAGGTTGCACCTTTGCGATCTTTGGCAATAGGGATGGAGGATGTGGACAGCCAGCTTTGCACTTCCTTATCCAATATTTAATTATTTCATAAGTAGGGCATTCAGCAAGGTATACATTAGATTTTGGTATTTAAGAAACATTTTCATTAAAACTACTCTCATGTTAACACAGCTTATCAGATTTACACAAAACTCCGCACGCAGAGTTCCCGAACGACAGAAATTACATTCTCCAAGTCTCATTGGTGTACAACAATTCTTTCATTGTCAGAGTAAAGACGTATTGAACGCCCCTCGTACCATTCAAAAATCAAAACTTACAGCATCAAATGAGGTGTCAAATAACAACATTTCAAAAAATAAATTTGGCTGAAAATGGAAGGTTGAGGATAATAAAACTCCTCACTTCTAAAATTCAAATGTATCATATGCTGATAGCAGAAGATGGCAGTGCATAATCTTCAAAACTTGCTGACCCATATTCTACGTGAAACGCAAATGCAAAATTTAAAGAAAAGAGACTTTAAAAACGACACCAGTAACCTCAGAAACAGGGACATAAATATTACCTCCCTTTTCAAACCTTTTTGGGGTTTTGGGGGTTTTGTTTTGTTGTTTTTTTTACTTTTATGGAGAAAATAAAAATAACACACACATACAGCAAAAATGAAATATATGACAAGATACAGTAGCATAAACTGTGAAATTGACCTTTGTCCAGTCTTGCGCACTCCTTATCAAGTTCCCTGGTCAGCTGGGCCAGCATGAGAATGTGATCTTGGGAGACACTGGCCCTGGAGATATAAACAATTTCAATAGAGAGACTGCAGATACTATAACCTGAGAAGCCTCACAAGAGCACCTACCTCCTTCTCCTCCATGATGTAGTGCCCCTCTTTTTCTACCTATATGTTATCCAAAACTTCAAATTGTGAAATGTGAGGATGTAAATGTTTGTAAAACAATCAACTCTTTTATCCATAGGCAAGTTAATCCAGACTAAGAAATGATTTGTCATTAAAACAAAGATAGTACAGCCTACGATAAGATGCTGCACTGGCTCAATTTTGTGAGGCACATCGACTCCCAGCGCCACTAGCGGCGAGCGTGCGACAGTTTGTAAACAAACACGGCCAGTGACACACAACGTTCATGCTGTTGGCATACTGGCCAGTTTTGTTCAGCCATCGGCCATTCTAATTCCAGAGGAATTACCAAATAATTGTCTTTCTTCAGATTCCCAAAGGACGAAAAAGGAAAGACATTGTGAAATTGATTTTTTAATCTAGAGTCTAGATTAGAGCTAAACCAGAGAGATCAGAGTCCAGCTTGTAAGCTTTGTTTACTCTCTGCATCATGCATCCTTGGCTATGACCAATGTTTTGTACTCTGTACTTTGTTGCGTGTGGGTCCATTCCATTAGGTGCAGAACTAGATTCTAGATGTAAATGTTATATATGAAAAAAGTTGCCTTAAAAGTGGTTCAACGTGATTTATATCACTTAAATCTCAGAAGCACACACAGCACCTCATGCATATTATTATTATTCCGTCTATGATGAGCTGGTTTCAGCCGTGTAGTCGAGGAAAATTGAAAGCACCTAACAAAGGTCCAATGAGTGCATAGGTGACTGTGTCACTGGGGAAAATGTGTCGTAAACTTCCCCCCCATTGTCAAGGCCAGGAGAGCGTGAGCCCTTAGAAGAGAGAGAGCAAGTTAATAAGACATACTTCTATGTTGTATTCTTTGTATTCCCTCTTTTTCTCTCTCTCTCTCTCTCTCTCCCCCTCTCTCTCCCTCTCTCTCTCTCACTCACTCAGTCACCCACTCAGTGTGCATGTTTGTCGTTTTAACTGTAGAAGCCTATTAGTTCTCTCCCTCCCCCCCCCTCTCTCTCTTTCTCTCTCTTTCTCTCTCTCCCCCCCCCTCTCTCTTTTTCTCTCTCTCTCTCTCCCTCCCCCCCCTCTCTTTCTCTCTCTCTATTCTGCTATTGCAGCGTTCCCTGGCACATTGGGAATATCTAATACTAATTGACACTATCTTTTGATTTCTAATAATGCATATTCCTAGCCTAAAGAACCTGTCATCAATACTATCTCATCAATATGATCAATAATATTGCATTGGATATATTCTAGGCCTAGATTTCGTGATAAATCTAGGTTTAGTAGTTAGATCATGAGCCTATGCACCCAGTGCCCTGTATCGGTTCACTATCCTCTGATCTTGATCACTCGTTACCGAAGTGAGACTATTTTAAAATCTTTAACAACGTTTTTCTTTTAAAATAATTTAGATCTAGATAAATTATTGGAATACATTGATCAATACTTTAGTTTGGAAGATAGATCTACGTAATTATTTAGATCTAGATCTAGATTAGAATGGGCCCTTTAGTAGGATTAACTAGGACGCTCTCATACTCTATCCAACAAGCCCCGGGCCAAGCCATCGGGGCTATGTCACACGCTCACTGGGGGCGTGGCCTATTTTACGCTGGCACGTTTTTTTAAGAGAGGGAAAGAGGCAGCTGCAGCATCTTACCATAGTATCTTTGATTAAAATGCCCTCATGATACCTCAGGTTGACACCAAATAAGTCATAGCAATGGTTCAAAACACACCTTTACAATTATAAGAATTTACACAAAGACTCACCTTGTAATTTTTCTGATATTTTCATTGTTGGAATTCAGCAAGTGGGAATTGAAAAAGTTCATCACACTGCTGACAAGAGTTGTAAACTGTTGGGAAAATTATAAAACACATGTTAACATACTTTTCACCAGTAATATGTGAGGCATCAGAGTGATATCAGACACTCGTCAAAATAATAAAATTGAAGAGATGCCAGTTCGGCAATTTTTATTGAATTTTTGTTTTTTGGCTCAACATTTTTTATGTCCATTAAAAAAAAAACATTTTTGTGTGAATTTTACTGAAACGCGTTGATTAAAGGCACAAAAAATTTTAACTTTCTGATTCTGAGGACTCTCAAACTATGGAAGCTACCAAACTTTGGTGGCCATTTTCTCGCCAATTTTACCACAAAAACCAAGCAACCCCCATCTTTTATTCAAGATAATGGTATTTTTTCATCTAAAGCAAGGCAAAAGAACAAACTTTAAGATGATACCAATTACTCCACATGCCCAAAAATTGATGAGCGCCTGATTCCACTGTGTCGTGATACATATTTCAAAATCAACATAAACTGTCAACGTCACCCTTCTAAAATCTACAATCTGAAGATAATCAACACTCATTACTTGAACCTTCTCTTGTATGAAAAAATATTATTTGCCTAAGACCTTTACATAATCTGTAGGTTTCATATCAAGTATTGAACAGCAGTTCACTACAACTTTTAAGACTTCGCTCAGTAACTCTGCTGCTCACTAAAGGGGCATTTTCTTCCACCTTGCACCCTTACATCTTTGACATCTATTTCCCGGTTCTATAGTAGATCTTAGTTGTGGTCAAGTCCCTATCACAGATATTTTTGCATTTGTGTAAAGGTCTGGCTTTTTTTTTTCTCTTTCCATTTTCCAGTTCTCCATACCTAAGTTGTTTTGGTATTCTTCAATCTTCAGAGCACACAAAGGTGTTCTAGCATCTGAGGCCTCATTGCATGAGTAGTGAAAATCCAGACCCAAAAGCTAAACATAAATGTACCCTAGTAATATTGGCTTGAACAGGTTTTGAAAAATTTGAACAAGTCACTATAATACAGAAAAACATTTCCTTGCTCTCTGGCATGAAAATGCAAACAAGGTGGGCCCGCCATAAACAGAAAAACTTCCTTATACATTGTCATTTATTCGACGCCAAGTGAGACAATCACCTACACCGATGAAGTTCACCTATGCAAAATAACTTATATTCAATAAGTCTTGACACATGAGAGGAAAAGAACTGACCCCCTCTGGTTCTCTTTTATCAGGTACAAAACTGGGACTTCTGTCTCCGACGCTCGACTCCCTATGCCTTTTTCCCTCCAAACCCACACCGTCTGCTGGGGGTGGGGGAGGCGGGGGAGGGGGAGTATTCACAGAGTCACATGGGGAGAGCACTTCATCCATCCAGTGGCCCAGAATGGGCTCCGAATCATCATCTGAGAGAGGAAAGAAATCAGAATATCTGTTCACCACAAACAACAAAAGCACCAAAACAAAATGTAGTTGTGCACTTTTTCAGTTTTAACGTGTGCATTACTGCGACAGTCATAACAGATTATCTCCTTAAGCACCACAAACATCATAATTATTATCATTGAAAAAAGACAGTGAACAAGAGTAAACACACATCTCTTCGGACATTTCTATCAGGGGCTGTCAAATAATTGACAAGTGTCAAATCCTGATCACAACAAAGTTATTAAACACTTGCTCTCTTGAACAAAAACGTAAAAATGACCAGCACATGCAGGTAACAGGATATATATCGTCTTGAATTGAATGGTTACCTCAGAATGAATCTCTAGAAAAGTTTTTATGCCAGAAAGGAGTCATCTAGAAATCATCCTGTGCAAATGTTCATTTAGCAAAAGCAAAGAAATCTTTTCCTCTTTTACTGAAAAGAAAAAAAGACAATAAAAGCTTTTCAGTCCTCTAACATTGCATGTTTATGTATCAGCTGACATACACTGTTGTGGATACTTCAGAGACGAATATGGATAAGTGAACACCACATCCAAACCAACTCTACACCAAAGATTACACATAGGCATTTCTCTCTCAATTCACATCCAGATTTTACTCAGGTGTAGAACAACAGTTTTTAAAAAATCCTTACCTTCACTGCTGTCCTCCGACGTGCTGAAGTCATCCTCGTAAAAAGTGTTGGAGTCAGACGTGCTGCTGCTACTTATGGTCTCTTGAGAATCAGAGCCTTGTTTCATTCTTTTCAAGAACACAGCCTGACAACCAAAATGTTATGATACTTTATAATACAGAAAACTCACTACAAGGATTATCCCCCTCAAATGAGAAACCAGAGCTACTTCATTTTCCCCCAAAAAGGGAGCATAAAAATTGACACCGAAAACATTTAAAGAAACAAGAAAACAAAGCAAAATTTCATCCAATTTCAAAAAAAGTTATTAGTAATTGCATACAACTCTAGGCCATAAAAAGATAAGGGGAAAAAAATATTTCAAAGGGAAGAAAATCTGTTAGTTTTGTTTATTGAACACGTTTCCCACAAATGATGAATAAATAGCCAGTCTTTGACTTGGAAAAGGCAATACATGCATTAAACACCCACATGAGAACCACAAACATCTGATTCCCAGGGCTGCAAGTGCACAAAAAACTGTAAAGCATGCTGGCTATCAAAAGTTCATAGAAACGAAGCCTTTTCCAGCATTATTTATTAAACTGCCAAAAGCTGACATTATGCCTCTCAAGTCTTCCTCCTTTTTATCTTTAATATGAAAACAAAAACACACCTAAAAAAAACTTTTTTTTAAAAACCTTCACCACAAATTAAAAGCAATTTTTAGCGTTTTAACAATTTTAATTAGAAATTTTGACCAGAATCAGGCTGAGCAGTTAGCTATTGAGAAAAAAAACAACTTGTTTCGCGCTCAAATGATCTTATGCAGTTGCAAGCGCAGTAAAACCCCATACTAAACTAAAAAACAAATTTAAAAACTCACAAAAAAGCACTATTACATTTGGGTGACAATGAACATTACATACATGTAATAATTCAGAAGTTATATCATCATCAAAAGATGCATTATAATGTCACACCAATTCAGCTACAGAGAGAATGTCTTTTTTCAGAACACACCTCAAAAACCACCTTCCAAATATACAGAACACACAAAATAAAATTTAAAAAACTAGAAGAACACAGAATCAACTTATCAAGAGCAAGGAAGTCTAATCAGCAAGCACAACAAAGGGCTCAGACAACAACCAACTCCCCAGCTCACCCTTTTGAAAGCCACAGACATGAGGCTGAACATGAGGTCTTGCAGTCCGACACTGGCCAGTAGAGCCTTCACCCTGGCCCACGCTGTCAGGTTGTCCATGATATCAAAGCTGAGGCCCACCTCCGTATTCAACGGGATATTCTATGTGACAAACATGTTTCCATGAAGGCTTCTTAATTTTCATAAGGTAAACTCATTATATCTATTTCAACTTTTAATATCTCTGTAAGATGTAGTATACAGTTTTATTCTTGAGAACAAAAGTAAATAGATAAGTAAGTAGAATATTTAAAGAGAGAAAGAGATCTGGGAAATGTAGTGTTCAACTTTGCAATTAAGCGGAAGCTTTATTGTTGTTTCCTCTCTCAAATTTAATTTGAAGTGAAATCCATATTGGAACTTTCAAGCCGATTAACACCAAGGCAGTGAAAAATATCAGATAAACAACCAATCATTTGCTCATGTCACCTCAACTTGACAATATACAAAAAAACGTACCCCAAGTTTTTCATCCGTGCCTTCAATCTGAAGGTCATCCAGCAAAGGGCTGAGAAGGCAGATGGCATTGGTGGCCAAGGCAACAGCGGTCACGCTCAGAAACTGGTGATTGCTGAAATAGTTGTTAAAATTTCCCTTCATAAGGTAAAATCACTTCAACGGCACAGTTAATTTCAACTGGGTTTTAAGGTGGAATAGAAATACTGTCCTTATTCAAAAGCTAAACATGCTTTCCTTTAGCTTCTTCTCCTTCGGTTATGAAATGAACGGTCTTCTAAAAAAATAAGAACAAAACATTTAAAAGAAAATCAAAATTACCAGTTTCTCAAAGAATACTCGGCTTAGAATCTTGAAAATTGTGTGAGTTATGACAATCAGGAAATATGGAATGACTTAATACTTTTTATTTTTCTGCATATTTTGTTTCACCACTGAGAATAACAAAAGCTGATACCCTTTAGCAGATGATGGTCGACCCAAGCCGGAAGCAGCCTCTTTCTTCTGAAGAGCTTCGGGGGCTTTTCCTTTCACAGTATCCTTTCTCTCCAAAATAATGGCTGGAGTAAGGACCAGGATTGCTTGAAGGCCCTTCAGAGTCTCCCAGGCAGCGATCAGATTCAGGTTCTGAGCAACCTGTGTGGAATGACATCAATACAGACAGACTTCAGTAACACAACATGAATTACTTTTATTCAGGAAATGTATCAACAAAAACATGTACTCCACGACTTAATATTAAGGCAAATACTGCTTCAAAGATAAAATCCTGAACTCATTAGAACACTTTCCCAAAGAAAAGAACATGGTACCATGATTTGTTCTAATGAAACTTCAGGTCTATATACGATCCACAAAAAAACTTGAGCAAACATTGGACTATTTTATAAAATAAACAACGTTACTCACATTACCACCAGCTCTTGTTGATGTCTTGATGGCAGAAGACACCCAGCTGAAAATTTCAAGCTGTGAAAAAATATTTTTTCAAATTACAATACGACATATAATTAACGTAAAAAGTTATGAAGCACACAATTCAATGATATGCAGAACACACAATTGCATGTTGAAGTCTATAAAGCAATTTTCATCTTTCATCAACTGTTGTTCTTGACATTAGTGAAATTAGAACAAATACTAAATTCAAAAGTGCTCAAATATGCATGAATTTTACACCATGAGAAAATTAGTCAATAAGAGGTCTAATTACACAATATAGGCCTATTTGTTGACAGATCTAGAAAAAGAGATTAAATAACAGACAACAAAGGTTAACTAACTGTACCATACATCTCACAATTTTCAACATGTTGCAAAGTGAAATCAAAATCTTCTCACAGAGACTTTTGCCTTTAAAAAAATATTACACAACAAAGACAATGTGAAGTAGATTCAATTTGAACATCTCCTTACAGTTTTCTGCACAATGCTGTGCCCTTGGTTGTCCATTTCTTCATCCTTCACCCCAGGTGACTGTGATGGCCCAGATGGTTTCACCACGTTGACAACAGTGTCAGCCGTTGCCACAGACAGAGCAGCAAACAAACAGCCCAGAGTCACATCGACAATTGTCCTCAGACGAGATGGTGTGAGGGGTTCCAGAATTGGCAAGGAGAAAGCTCTCCAAACGTCAGAGACCTCAGTGAGCAAGAACTGATACCTGAATAGAGTCATTGAGTGAGCAGACAATTTAAGTCAAACATCAATACGTATAACTCACAGAAAGAGCTCTTGAAACCAAGGTATACACTTTAGTTGTTTTTTTAAAGAAAACATTTTTCAAATTAAGTACATTTACCTTATGGTTAATGTTTTTGTAATCTTTCACATGACAGAGGTACAAGAGGTAAAATGTAATGTATTATGTAGAAAATGTTAACACCGATATAAAAACTATAATTTGCTTGAGAACATGAAAGATAAATCTAAAATTTCATGGAATTTTCCTTGCCTGCATATATGACACTATGAACGGTGGCTTTCAATATCTAAAATCATCATGTACTCAGTTAGCTCCAATGCCACACAGCATGACATGGTTCTATTGCAGTTTAATCCACAACAATACAAGACATAGATTTGAAATTGAAAAGGTGAACCTCTTAGCCCAGGGCAAAGCAGAAAGGCAGAAAAAAAGCTATCAAAGTAAGTATTATGCATGCAAATCTAAACACAATGTTCATGTGAGAAATTCCATTATAAGAGGGGTTGCATTGCTATTCATGAACAGTTGATCCTTTTTTATACCTCTTCCTCTCCCACCCCCACACACATGAGGTATATGTCTGTTGTCTCTGCAAAACATCACATGGAAAAAAAAAAAGAGTACCATTCTGTTTTTCATACCCATTTCTCATTGTGAGGGCTTGTGACAATGTTCCAGGTAACAGGAAGGCAGTTCCATTCAGGGCATCTTTGTAACGCTGTACATATTTGCTCAGGAAGGTCAACTGAGTACATGCTCCCAGCAAAACTTGTGCTCCATTCATCTTCAGCAGAGAGTCTGTGTTCTTCTGAGCGAAAGCTGTACCCCAGTCCTCTGGACTATCTGTAGTGTGGGCTACAAAACAAGATTTCAAGCCAAAGTGAGTATAAGTCCAAGAATACATTCATTGATGTCAGCACTACGTAAACGGAGTTCTAAATAATTACAGCACTGAATGGAAGAAGACGCGGATAAGATCCCCTAAAGAATAATCCAACCAAAAGGTGTTGTAATTTTGTGGGACTGTAGATTTACATGACAATTTCTGTCATGATCAATAATCCATTCAAAACAAAATACCTTCTGTTCTTTCATTAATGTAAAAACAGCTTTCAAAAGACATGAATCCATCAACCTTTTGAGCTTGTTGTTGTTGTTGTTGTTGTTGTTGTTGTTTTTGTTGTTGTTGTTGTTGATCCGGACCTTTTGAGTTTAATAATGATATTCCGCTTATCGAGAAAGACAAATACATAACTAGCAAGCAGACCAGTTCATCATTCTTTGATAATGTCAATCATGTTTTTTAAAAATAATGTTGAAACACCCCTCTTAATCTGAGCTCAAAACAATTTCAAAATGGGGAGTAAAATAGAATACTTAGGAAAACATACACAAATTTTGATGAAAACTTACATGATATAGAAACTGGTGTTTTGGGTTCCCTCTCAGTCATGTCTGCCATAAGATCTGGTTTCGGTGGTGATGCCAACACAGGTGAAATGTCAGCAAAAACTGATGTCATCTGATCAAAAAGGTCTGTTTGAGTGTCTAGTCTTGTCAGCTTTTCTTTCGTCTTGTCTTTTTCTTGACTTCCATCTGTAGAACAACATTGCCATCATTAAGCATAGAGACAACATAAGCTTAGTCTTCAAACTTACAGCAATAATGGAGAAAAAGGAATTTAAAAAGATAATTGATCTAAAAATTAGCAGGCAAAATTCACGCCAATACATTCTCAAAACAAACTACCTACACACTTGTATCCCCAGTAAAAGCTGTTCAAAATTAACAGTGCATCAATACTTTAAAAATGAAGAGTGCTTCTCACACCATTTATATACGCTTTTATAGACATACCAACTTCCTGACAGTGCCAGAAATTAAAAAATCATTGAAAAGAATATATTCAAATATATTTGAAGTTTTGAAGTAACAACCATATTTCAACAGAATGTTTGTACAACTATAAATGCTTTCCACAGACAATTCAGGTAGCATTTATTAAGGAAAAGTCCAAAGCGTGGAAGCATTTTGTTCACATAAAGTTTTAAGACAATCTTGTAAAAAACACATTGGTCATTGCCTTACCTTTGTCTTGAGTGTCAAGGTCACCAGGAGGAAGCTCTGCTGGTTTAAACAAGCAAGTGAAGGTCACCACATCAGAGCGAGACAAGCAAGATCCCCCTCTGCAGAGTCCGTTGATGAGAATCATCATGTACTTCTGTAATACAGAATATCAAAAAGGTGTTGAATACTTTGAGGCACATCATATCAGGCCAATGCACAGAAAAACACTGAAGAAATACTATATATAATTCCTTTCAGAAAACAAGTTCACAATATGTAAGCTTTTAATCATACAAACAGATAAACCCACCAAAAAAACTTGCCAACAATAGAACAAATTTTCAATAACAAAAAATCTTATCAACCAATTCACAATACATTTCACATATAATAAATTTCTACGGCATCATCTCTACTACTATAATCAAATTAGAAAATATTCTTACTGGAGTAATTGCACAGGCTCTGTTGGGAGTTTCCAATCTGTCCAGAAGAAATGATAGCAGGACTTTGGCAGCTGCTGAACACTGAGCCAAATTTGCTTTCGAAACTGAAACAAAAACACAATATTTATTTCATCAACTGTTTCCAACTTTTTCTTCAGTATTCACCTATGCCCATTTCAATTCTAGCAAAACAAATTAAAGCACATTCACACAGGCTTAAAAATGTTCTCACCAACATCACCCCCTCCCCAGAATTTCTTTACTCTTTTCTTAACTCTTTGTGCCTGGAATTTTTTTTCTACTGACCCTCCCAAAACACTGGAATTAATTTTCTCAGGAGCACCTTTTACAATAGGGTATCTTGTCCAAATTGATTTTGGTGTCATATTTTTTCAGAGAAAGTATATATTTGATACTACTGGAAAGGTAATTGAATAAGTTATCACAAAAGATGGGTTGCATGGTTCTTTCTATTATGTCACTGGAGAAAGGTAAAAGACTACAAACTGTCCACAACAATGCTGCACGTTTAGTTTTACGGGAAAAAAAGCAAGACTCTGCTAAACCTCTTTTACAGACATTGCATTGGCTTCCTGTTTAGAAAAGAATTGTGTTCAAGTTGGCCACCCTATGTCACAAATGTTTGAATGATAATGCGCCATCATATTTATCAAATCTGTTAATACTGTACATTCCAACTCGCAGTTTAAGGTCATCAGCTGACAAAAAAAGAAATTTATTTTACCATCTATGAAACTTAAAACAATGGGTGAAAGGGCATTTGAACACCAAGGCCCCAAGATCTGGAATGTTTTACCAAGTACATTAAGAGAGATTAAAATCTTTTGATTCATAAATGTCAGCTTAAGTCGTTTCTGTTTTTAAATGAATAAGATGAATATTTGGAGTGATTTTCTTTTAGTCACAACACAACGTTTTATGTTACTGTTGTACGTTGTACTGTATTGTAAAGCGCTCAGACTCTGTGAACTTTAATCGGGGTTGCGCGCTATATAAATGTCATTTATTATTTTTATGTCAGAGCAATTATCATGCAATAAAGGGGAGGGGGGGGGGAGATAATAACTGAAAAATAATAAAATTGGCTCGTTCAATGAGCATTATCTAGCTTGCTGTCACCATTACCTATGAAATACAGACTAATACTCAACAGAAATGTTTATATATGTAAATCACCTTTGCAGTAATACCACACACGTGGGTATTCCAGAAAAGATCTTGTTATAAATTTTGGAATAATGAAAGTAAACAAAATACTAGTCAGCCACAACCCAGTCTCCACTGATAGTAGCCTATACCTGCAATCAGCTCCTAATTTTTTTATTTTTTTTTATTTAGTAGAGATTTTACTGTACCTGCAACCACATAAGGTCATATGAGCGCCAAGGGGTGGATGTCAACAGAGAAGTCTTTACAGGGAATCAGGCTTACTCTGCTCACCTCTCTAGCTTCAACAGCACAAAATCTGTTTCGACTTTCAAGGCACCACGGAAATAGCGGGTCACTAGAGTGTGACAAACATACAAAAGAAGTAGAGGAAAATGATAAACTAAGGATTAGGAAAGAAAAAGTAGTAGTTTCCTGTTGTAGATCAGGCACAGTTATGAGGTTGACATTGATGAATCAGCCCATTTACAATTCTACTGTGCATGAACAAGAAATAACCTTGTATGTTATTATGTGTAGTACGTGAGTTCATGAGTGAGAGTTCAGGGGAAAGTCACCAAGCTGTTCAAGTGAATGTACGAATGTCATGTCTCGTCCTGGAAGGCCTTATGTGTGTGTATTTCTCTTCATGCTACAACAGATTTATACTCGCTGTCTTTCCATGCGTCTAATAATTTGCTGAACGAAAGGACATGTATGCTACATTGGTGACCCCGATATGATTTAAGGTAACCTTGTCTAGAGATCTAGATTTAATTTAGCATAACCTAGAATCTAGTAAACGCGATACGTTTCTCACAATCATGGCAATCGAAAGTGTAGCACTTAAACTTCCTACGTTCTAGATTTCTTGTCCTTCCGCGTGGTTCGCACAAACAGAGGCCCAATTTGCTTTGCGTGGGATCACAACTGACGAGACAAAATACTACTACGTCGTAGCGGCGCTTGATGCAGCTACAGCAGCAAGATCCCTATCCATAATTTCCTCACCTCTTTCAAGTAAAAAATACGACACATTCAAGTCTTTCCTTATAGAGGCCTATAGTTTATCAGAGAAAGAAAAAGCAGCAGCCTTATTAAGCATAAAAGAACTGGGCGATAACAGGCCCTCTGAGATGATGGAAAAAATGCTAGCTTTGTTGGGAGAACACAAACTGTGTTTTCTTTTTCGCCATATTTTTTTACAGCTGCAGCCAGAACCTATTAGAGCTCCTCTGGCGAACTCCCACCACAAAACAGATTACCGCGCATTAGCGAAAGAAGCGGATAACCTGTACAACTCCCTTTCGCCAAATTTGAAAGTCTATACAGCGGTACGACCTACCGATTCTGTTTCAGACCTTTCCGAAGCTTATGCTATTTGCTGGTTCCATCGAAAATTTGGATCTAACGCAAGACACTGCAGCAGTCCATGCAAGCACTTTAAGAATTTCCAACACAAAAAGCATCAGGGAAACGGGAGAGCGGGCCAGCAGTAGAAGTAGAAGATCCGACAGTTGGTCCGCAATGTTGCTCAACAACAACTCTTACAACACCGACGACAGATTGTAAAGTAACTCAGCTGTTCGTCACGGACATTAAGTCTAAACAACGTTTCCTGATAGACACAGGTGCCCAAGTCTCTGTGACACCAGCGTCATGGGCTGACAGAACGTCAGGTGCGACAGGTCCACCCTTGCAAGCAGCCAACAGAACAACCATAGCGACCTATGGATCCAAAGTTATTCCTCTTCATTTCGGTGACCGTGTGTTTAAAGCACGTTTGATATCAGCCAATGTTAAGCGACCCTTACTGGGGGCTGATTTCCTCCGGCAGCACAATTTATTAGTTGATGTTCGAGGACGCCGTCTAATTGAGGCAGAAACCTTCTCCCTTATCTCTTGCTTGGTCAGTTCCATTTCTACTGGCCCAGATCTGGCCCTCATAGAACCATCAAGCAATAGATTCCGCAAGATTCTCAACGAGTATCCCGAACTCTTAAAGCCTACTTTTTCCTCAGCCGATGTCAAGTATGGTGTGCAACACTTTATTCCCACCAAAGATCGGCCTGTTTTTGCTCGTGCTCGTCGTCTGGTACCAGACAAACTCGCGTCTGCAAAGAAGGAGTTCCTTGAGATGGAGAGAATGGGCACAATACCGAAATCAAGCAGCCCCTGGGCATCGCCTCTGCATGTTGTGCCTAAAAACGACGGAGGTTCCCGCCCATGTGGAGATTACCGCAAGTTGAACGATGCTACAGTCCCAGATCGTTACCCCATACCCCATATTCAGGACTTTTCTGCTCGTCTAACTGGTAAGACCATTTTCTCTAAAATTGATCTTGTTCGAGGATATCATCAGATCTCCATGGCGCCCAAGGACGTACCTAAAACGGCAGTGATCACACCCTTTGGTTTGTGGGAATTTTTTAGAATGCCATTCGGGTTAAAAAATGCAGCACAAACATTTCAGCAACTGATGGATACAGTGCTTCAGGACCTAGATTGTGCATTTGTATATCTGAATGATATCCTAGTTGCTAGTTCATCAGCCCAGTCTCACGTCGACGACCTCAACGCAGTTTTTCAGCGGTTGCGACACCATGGATTGGTGATTAAACTGGAAAAATGTCTTTTTGGCGTTACATCACTTGATTTTTTAGGACATCGGGTTTCTGCGTCAGGTTCATCACCTATGAACTCTAGGGTTGACGCCGTTAAGGAGTTTCCTAAGCCAAATACAGGCAAAGCGCTGCAGGAGTTTCTGGGTGTACTGAATCTTTACCATCGTTTCATTCCCAACATCGCTGCGATTTTGCATCCACTTTACCACGCTCTGAAAACAGAGAAGCCTTGTCAAGCTGTAAGTTGGACCAATGAAATGAACCAGGCATTCCTCTTGGGTAAACAAGCCTTGGCAAACGCATCTATTCTGGTTCATCCGTGCGCAGACTGCCCAATCGCTATCCCTTGTGATGCATCTGATGTGGCAGTCGGTACTGTCCTCGAGCAATACAAGAATGATCGTTGGGAGCCTCTCGCCTTTTTCAGCCGGCAACTACGTTAGCCGGAAATGAAATACAGCACCTTTGATAGAGAGCTTTTAGGTGTACACCTTGCAACATGCCATTTCCGGTACATGGTGGAAGGTAGGCAATTTATTATCTACACCGATCACAAACCATTGGTCTCTGCAATGTCAAAAACTACAGAATTGTGGTCAACCCGGCAGCAAAGACAGCTATCTGCTATCTCGGAATTCAGCACTGACATCAGGTACATATCCGGGAAGACAAACATTGTTGCGGATTATCTCTCACGTGCTGTGATCACAACTAATGCAGTCTCACTCGGCATAGATTTTGCAGCCTTAGCAGCAGCTCAGCAGTCGAGTACAGCTGATATACAGGCGTACACTTCAGCTTTCACAAGCATAAAAGTCATTAAAACGAAGTTGAGCGACGAAGGTCCCGAAGTCCTTTGTGACATTTCAACTGGCAAAGCTCGGCCCATTGTGCCTCCAGAGTTCAGACGCCAGGTGTTTGAGTCTGCACACAAACTTTCACACCTAAGCGTTAAGGCTACAGTCAAGATCATCTCTGAAAAGTTTGTGTGGCATGGCCTATGACGTCAGGTCAGCAGTTGGGTGAAACAGCGTCACGAATGCCAGACGTCGAAAATCCAGAAACACACCCGTGCTCCCCTAGAGACATTTAGAGTACCCGACAAGCGGTTTTCACACATCAATATTGATATAGTGGGTCCACTTCCTCAGTCCTGTGGTCAACAGTATCTGACCGTTCCCGGCGATTTTTTACCCTCTGAAGCACCTACCTGGTCAGCAACAGATTTTCTGACAACTTTTCGAGCTAAAGCACAGTTCACAAGGCCTAGACCGGCTATCCACCACAGTGACCCAGTCACATTCTTCCCACCATCTTTGTTAACAGCAAAGTATGTTTACATCCGCACAGATACCGTGAAAGGCTCACTTCAAAGACCATACACAGGTCCTTACATGGTTCTCGTCCCGGGAGAAAAGACCTTCCTTCTGGACATCGGAGGCCGCACGGAACGCATCTCAGTAGATCGCCTCAAGCCTGCACAGGTAGACCTTACCCAACCAGTCCATCTACAGCAACCAGCACGACGCGGCCGTCCTCCGGTGTTACGGGAACCAAAGCCTACCGTTAGGAACACCGATGGGTGAGAGCAATATACTGAGACTGTTCACCACCCACAACTCACGTCACGTGCTGGATGTCAAGTGCGTCCACCCACAGGCTACCAATGATCCCATGAGACGTCTGTGCTGGGGGGAGGTATGTGGCGACTAACCTTGTGTGTTGTTATGTGTAGTACATGAGTTCATGAGTGAGAGTTCAGGTAAAAGTCGCCAAGCTGTTCGAGTGAATATACGAATGTCATGTCTCGTCCTGGAAGGCCTTATGTGTGTGTATTTCTCTTCATATAAGCTACAACAGAATTATACTCGCTGCCTTTCCATGCGTTCTAATAATTTGCTGAACGAAAGGACATGTATGCTACAATCCCCCCTTCAGGAATGGCCCAAAGACACTTCAGTCAGGGGCACCGCCCAGGGGGGTGCTCCTAATTCTACCCTTGTCATGAATCTAGTACAGATGTAAAAGCAAGAACTGCCAAGGCAATGTCAGCATTCATCCAATTATAAAATATCTGGAAAGCAAGCAACATCTCACTGCCCACCAAGATTCGACTCTAATTCCAATGTCAAGTCTGTGCTCCTCTACGGCTGCGAAACTTGGAAGACAACAAAGACAGTGATGAATTAAGTCCTGACTTTCATCAACAGATGAATGAGGAGTATCCGAAGAATTAAGAGGCAGGATAGAATAAGAAATGAAGAGCTGTGGGAAAGGACAGGACAGAAGGATATAGAAGTAGAAATAGGACTAAGAAAGTGGCGATGGATGGGACACACCCTCAGAAAGCACAAAAGAAACATCACAAGACAGTGGCTGCAGTGGAACTCACAGGGAGCACGAGGTAGGGGTAGGCCATGGGAAACATGGAGGAGATGTGTGGAAAGGGATATGAGAGATGAAGCTCACTTAAAACTAGCAGGGAAGGATGGCCCAGGACAGAGATAAATGTAAATGAAAGGCCTATACCCAGCCAGGGGTGAAAGGCAATGATGATGATGAATGATTCTAGAACTAGCAGTTGTACCGGTACCAGGTTTGTTGACATTGCTAGTACCAGATCTAGATTTCGGGGGCAGGTTATAACTGATGCACGATTCACCAACTACCCCAGATAGAGTACAACGCCTGCTGTTTCATCACCGTTGTCAGTATTGTCACTGCTATTCTCATTAAGTTGGAAATTACTATTGAAAGTCTAAGTTAGTGAGGCTGACAATGCAGTCATAATAAAAAAAGCTTATATCAGTCACGTCGACCAACGAAAAGCTTTATGGGGCTTTCGTTTTGCTTGAACCGTTGCCCCAAGCCATTGATGGCATTGTAAACAAACGGGTTTGCTTTATTCGATTGACCCTTCAAACCAAAAAAAAATCGAAAAATTCTCTTTAAAAAGCTGACAAATAACAAAACTAGCTGTGAAGCTTTCCATCTTGACACAAATACATTCACAGGTCGCAAAATATTGCAGAAATTAGCAGTAGGAACCCTTTAATAAAACCGTACGAGAAATGACAACTGAGTCATTCCTGTGCGGAAACCGCATTTGGCCAGGGGAGCGAAGGGCGGGAAGAGTTAAAGATACAAAATGAACGGGAAAACAAGATTTATAAACAAACATTAACATAAATAAACAACTATAGTACAAACCATAATGGATCACCATGCTCGAAACCAACATCTATGTTTAAAAATGTAAAAACTTAGTTGGTCCCCAAAATTGAAAACATGATAAGTACCACTATCTAATGTTAAAAACACATGACATTCAAATCATTAAGTCGAATATTTGAGAAAATAAATAACTAGACTTACGTGAATCCGAAACTGAACAGAGAGCATTTGTTGCCAGTGCAACAAACAAGGAGTAGAACGCTTCATGCTCTTCATCGTGGCTCAAAATTTCTTCCTCTCTGTTACAGGGAAAAATAAAAAATGAAAAATGCAATTGAGTTCCTATGTTTTAAAGTTAAAGGTGGCACAACTGCTTGATGGTCATTGAGAGGCACTTCCTTTATGTACAAATTTCATTTTCATCAAAATTGTTACCACCATATATTTATCACAAGAGCTTGTTCTCTGTATTGGTTGAATAAACAATACATTTAGTTTGAGGCTGAGTTAGCGGAATACTAGAAAGCAACTATGAGCAGGCTTGGAAGCTCTCTTGTCACTAAAATGACTGACCATGGCCACATTGAACAGGGATCACAGAGGATGGAAAAATGCCAAGGTGCCACAGATCAGTAGCAGTGAGTAGCACAGGTGACCACTAAAGCAGGTTCCACTGTATTTTTAACTTTACTCATTTTGCTTGGATCTTCCACTCAAATCTCCTCAATGTTTTTCTGTCTGCGTTATTATAATTCTAACATTCTCTCCCACGCACGTGCAACACTTTTCAGATATTTAGGGTTCTTGACGCGTAACAAATCACCAAAATTATTAGCCTAAATGATGGTTTCTTGTGTTGTGTAGGGCAGGATGTCAGACCTTAACATTGAAAAAGCGTATTTTTTTCTCTTTACTACTACGTCTACAAGAAGCACAGTGTGAAAGCCCTGCAGAAAAATTCTAGGCTATATTCTGAAAAGCCGTAACAAGGACAACGCTTTACAACAGTTGTAACTCTCTAAAATTAAAGTGATGTAAATTAATTTAAGACGAGGTTGAACATTATATAATCAGCTTGAGACTGAGGAGACTGTTTCAAACCACTCTACTCCTGTAGCCTATGGCCTACACTTCACACAGCAAAGAGTGAGACAATTCACCTATAACTTTTCAAGTTAATCTAGACGTCACTAGAATTAAAAAGATCTATCTAGTCGTAACTTGTCGTAACAGACCTTGACTTAAGTAACTTAAAAGCTAGTCTACAATCAGAGAGACTATTCCTCCAGACTCAGGTTTCAGATTCTAGATCTAGTTCTGGATTCCAGATCTTTCTTGGGTAGGCCTACACAGAACACAAAAACACAGGCGGTTAAACGTAGAATGATGCACCTGCCTGATTGGCGGCTTATTTTAGTAATATGATGTCATCACATCTTGGGATACCAGAAGACTATTTTTAGAAGGCCATGGAGATATAAAAGATCGGGTAGTAGAGAATCTTTGGAGATACCGTATGGAACGACATCATGGGACGGTGGCTTGACGTATTATCCGTATCGATGTATTTTGCACTGTAAAATTTCACACTTGCGGTTGACTGCAGCCCATCAGCCATGCTATACTGATTGGTTACAAGGTTTACGATATGTCAATAACATTTCGGAACTCCGGTACTGATGCTTGAAATTGAAGCACGGTAAACGCAAAGACAACAAAGAGCGCGAAAATTGCTGTAAAGACGCCGGAAGATTAACCCCACCCCCTCCCCCGGTACGATAATATAAACAATACATAGAAGAAATACGCAGCAGCATCATCAGAGGACCGCATCATAATCATATCAATATCACTTTATCAGTATGCCTAGAAAAACATCGCACCAAAGCGTCATGTCAGATGTCATCAAAGGTTCTCTACATGATCTTTGGTGCCATTCGGATGGCTATATTTAGATGTAGGCCTGGTCACGTGATCGGAGGGGTATTCCAGTCTAACGTCACACAAGATGACAGCCTAGATTTTAGTACACTGGACTGGATCTGATATACATTATATTATAATCAATATCAAGCTTCCAAGCCTAACTCTAGTCTAAACTAAGAAATTTAACAAACTCAAGACTAAATGGGAGTCAGAAAAAGAGTATGTAATGAATGCGAGTTGCTATAGTAATTTAATTTATATAAGGCTGTGTATGGCCTTCCTTTGGAAACATGCCAGCTTGTCACAGGCCCAGTTTGTCACAGGCCTCGACTGTGCCCTACATGATCATGATGGAAGATAAGCCTATCACTGACACTCTCAAAAAGAGTAAAGTAATGATCCATTCATTGTAAGATTGAATTTTATTTTTCAATTGTTTTAACGAAAGAGCATTCATTGTTGAAATTTTACAGAGTAAATTAAATTTGCTGCGACTCGATTACAAAAAAAGGCAAAAATATTGACCAACACAAGCCTGAGCTGAACTGACATTTTAGAAGAACTATCAGTATTTTTTTAAGCCCTCCCGTTTCGCGTCAAACCCACTACCGAAGTCAGCTCCATCACCACTTTAGTGCCGTCGGACGAATGTTAGATCTACATCAGTTTTTTAAGTTAAAGCTAGGTTTTTGGCTTTTTTTTTTGTTGATAGTGCACACTTTTGTAGTTATTAGGGGGGTTTCAGGAGGTCTCCCCCTGACGAGCGAGTACGTAATAGCTGTGTAGTAGGGCGGGCAGGGTGGTTCAGAGACATGCCGTTAAACGTAGAAAAGACGCATCTTTCTGATTGGCTGCTAATTTTAGTACTGTGATGTCATCACTTCCTGGGATACCCACATGGAACGACGTGTTTTCGATAATATTTCGGATTTCCTAGATCTAGATCTAGACAGTTGGCCTACTTGGACATGATGGAAGACCGCACGAAAATTGCTGTAAAGACGCAGGAGGATTAGATCTATCTAAATCTAGATCTAGATTAGATCTACCACCCCCCCCCTCACCCCCTCATGCATTTTTAAATATTTTAATCACAAATATATATTTTTTTAAATACCAACTTCAAAGCAACTCAACAAATTAGGCCTATAATTTATGGGACTGTTGGTCGGTCCGGAGGAGGAGAAGAGAAAAAAAAAAACTTTCCGGGATCGGGATCGAACCGCTCCAAAAATCATAACACGACTTCAAACGCAGACGCGCTATCTATTCAGCCATCAAAACTTCAGAGAGAAAGGTGTAGATTAAGCATCATATACATAGACACTTCCATCTTTGGTGCCGTGCGGTTGGCTATACTTAGATGTAGTCACGTGATCGGAGGGGTATACTGGTTTGACGTCCAACAAGATGGGCGCCTTACCTAAAAAGAGTTTGCGTCTTTCTACGTTTAATCGCATGTGGTTCAGGGGGGGGCCTTCCCCCTGAAATAACGTGCCGTAACATCTAAACTAACCATTTGCGACATTTTTCAATGTCAAAATAGTTTTCAGGGCCCTAAAAAACCCCTAATAAGCTACAAAATAATACCCTTTCTGAGACGGGAGCGTTTCTATACTATAAATTTACCGACCTATCTTTACATTGGAAATGGCTATTCTCACCCGGGGTGAGAATAAAAATACGATCGACCTCTCACCCCGGGTGAGACTTGCCACCGTAGACTATTCTCACCCGGTGTGAAACAAGACCTGTTTTTCCTCATTTCGGAATACTATCTATCGGTGTGGATGATCAAAAGGATAAAAGCAAAGAAAAAATTACGTTATAGCACAAAAGTAAGCTAATTTGATTGTGTACAAAGATGCTAGATTTCGTTCACCGTTTTAGCCTAGATCTAGGCCAACCAATTTTGCGTTCACCCTGAACACAGAATTCTACTTTATGATAATAGAAAAATTGTAGAATTCTGTGCCGTGAACAAACATTCCATTACTACTGTTAGCCTAAAAATAAAAGCTTACATTTTTCTCTGGGCAGTGGAGAGAGAGAAAGAGAGAGAGAGAGGAGTAGCGCGAGAACTTCCGGGCAAAGCAAAATGGCGACCCGCGTAGTTCGGCTCGATTCGGAAAGTTAAATAGCGATAGCATCTTTGTAGACAACCAAATTAATTTAGATTTGTTTTTTAACATAATTTTTTAACTTTGTTTTGGTCAATTTGATCGTCCACACCGATAGACAGTATTCAGAAAGAGACAGAGAGAGAGGGGAGGGGTAGATCTTGCGAGAATTTCCGGGCAAAACAAAATGGCGACCCGCGTAGTTCTGCTCGATTCGAAAAGTGAAATAGCCATAGCATCTTTGAAGACGATCAAGTAGCTTACTTTTGTGCTGCTATAACGTAATTTTTTCTTGGCTTTTATCAATTTGATCGTCCACACCGATAGACAGTATTCCAAAATGAAGAAAAACAGGTCTTGTTTCACACCGGGTGAGAATAGCCTACGCTGGCAAGTCTCACCCGGGGTGAGAGGTAGATCGTATTTTTATTCTCACCCCGCATGAGAATAGCCACTTCCTAAACACAAACAAAATTTGAAGGAGGAGAATAAAGAACTTAACCTTCATCCTGCGGGAGCCAGGTTTATGTCGCCCGATAAGCCTATTTCGGCACCTCGCCTACGTTCTGGTCCCGAATCAGTGTAGCCCCTGGCTCAGCATATGCGCGGCGCGCATCCTCTTACGTGTCATTCGGGTCCCGAGTCGGATCCCCATTCACGCAGGTCAAGTATGTGTGCGTCAGTCTGCTTGAGTTTGTGTGCATTTGTGGCCTTCTTCTAGAACCGCCTGTGTTGGTTCATAATCGAGGCATACGTCTCAGTCAAAACATGCCAAGTTGGTAGCTCCAGATGTTCGTTCAATGAAATTATAGAAGAAATTGACCCACTTAGACGTGAGAAGCTCGAAAGGATAGTCAGGATACAAGATTTCCATTTTTCTATACGAGCCATTGCCAAAACGTGGGAAAAAACACACACATCTTACATTAGTGTGCATAAAATGTGATGCATTAGTATTTATTCCTCCAAAACGTATACACACGTCAAATATAGGATGTAGAACCTGCATTAGCAGTTTCAGACCCCATGTCAGCTTTATAATCTTGAGTTTGTAAATTTTGTGCCAAAAATGTTCGTTTTTAGTGATTCCTGGAGTGTCATTTTGAGCACACCAATGCAAACTTCCAAGAATGTCCAAAATTTAGTATTTTTGGGTGGGTTTTTTTTACGTGTGCTTTGTTCCTATGCTATTTGTCATTGAGAAAGGTTAACTTGCTCAAGAAATCGGTTTATTTGTTTGCAAATAGATGAACAATTCCGATTACTTGTGCGTCTGTCGTGTCGTCACGGACCAGGTGTTTCAGAAAACACCATTATTTTTCAGTAGAATCACCGTAGCTGGTTAAATCTTTTTGCCTATCGTCATTTATTCAATACTTCCAAAGCCGCCATGCGCGAAAGGAACATCGGGTTCCTAGATCTAGGATTTCGGTCGGCTGTTTAACATTCGCCGTTATTGTCGTCAATTTGCGACGTGCCGGAAGTCCGAATTTCGCCCACTTTTGTTTTGAATGGGTCATCAACAGTGCCCGGATATAATTGTTTTCTTGAGTGACTTCCCCTTACCCGCTTCCCCAGAACAACGGAAGCAACGGCGGAAACAGAAAAACGAAAGTAGTCATTGCCTTCAGCGTCCGGTGACGTACAAGAATTTTGCGTTGAATGTGACGTACTGGGCTGTTTTGCGTGTTTTTAGGCTATTCTGTTGAATATTTTAGTGAAATTGCGGTGTTTACACTGGATTCCTGGAACAAGAGTGTGATGTGTGAACAAACTTCGAGAGATGGATCATTTCTGTGGTTATAGATTTAGCTTTTGTGCTCAGTGATGACGTTTGGGGTGTCGTCATGCAGCCGTACAAGACTGACTGACGCACTAGAAATTACATTGTCCTAAGAGCAAACATTTTTAAAGTAATGTGTGCTCTCTTTACTCAAACAAATAAACAAACATGTCCTTGTTTACCTGTCTAACTCAAAAATACACATTTGTTCTTTGTTGGTATGATATATACCTTTTTCCAATACATTGTGTCATCACTGTTATGTACAAGTAATATTTGTCATCATTGCTAATATCAATAAGTTTTCAACATATATTTCATACATGCAAGATTCATTTAGAAGCAAAATACGCCTTTAATGATCTGTGTATCTCTTGTTGCAAATTTGTTCTTTGTAGGCATGATTTTACCTTTTCCCAGTATGTTTTGTCATCACTGTTAAGTACGAGTACTGTTTGTCATAATTAGCAACATAATTGTTATCGTCCACTGTCTTTGATATGACCTGATATCTGTTTCAAAGCAAAAGAAACCTCTCCTGGGTTTTTTTTAATTCTTAAAGTGCGCTTTTCTCTCTGGAGGCAAGACTTTTGTCTTTTCCTGTACATTGTGTCATCATTGTTATGTACAAGTCATGTTTGTCATCACTGTTATGTACAGGTCAGCTCAATTAATTTTGTGCTTTTGCCTCATATTAGTTTAAAAATTGTTTTACACATGTGTCTTTCTGGTACTGAGGCTTTGATAACTGTATTTGTACAGCCTTTCACTATTGTGATGTGTTGTCAATGATAATGTCCAATGTGTATCCTTTCTTGTACATAACAATGATGACATGTTCTGTGCACTGCGTCATTATATTACAAAGCTTGTCATTCATATTACCATTATGAATGGAGTTCATAGTGTACAAAGTCTCTGTTTACTAAACAAATGGAATTTAAAGTCCATAATTTGCCTTGCTGCTTATCTGTAATTGTCATCACTGTTACATACAAGAAATACAGTGGTTGCCAAACCAATAGACCCATGTCTCCAAAACCGCACATCTCCTTGCTCTGATACTCTAGGAATATGAGCACTAAATGTCAATCTGTGACTGACAGAAAAGAGAGTCAAATTGGTAAGAAAAATTTTTTTGCACCACTGAGTCTCAAGAGAGTCTCACATTTTGGCAATTGCTCATACAAAATATTTCAAATGAGCTTGATTTTGTATGAAATGATACTAGATCTACCTGATAAAAGATAAAAAATAAGCTTGTTTGATAGTTTTGAATACCATTGTGCAGGTACAAAGAACAATTTGAGGGTAAAACATTAGGAAATCGACCTAAATTATCCCCTTTCGAACCTCAGGTCATTCATAACAACAAGAGCGTCCAGAAAGGTTATTCGAATGGGCGTAACTACTCGTAATGTCTTATCAGTATCAGCTTGTGAGAGGGGGTTATTCATGTGTTTGTAACACTCTATAAATATAGAAAGCTATGAAAGATAGAGCGTTATTTTCATCATCGGTTAACACACTCCCACGGTATCCGGTATTCATGGCGAAAATACACGTTTCCCGGCGCGCGCGCGCGCTGTACACCAACAGTACACACTGAGTGACCCCGGCGGCCTGCCTGGCACGTCCGACGTAATCGGTTGCTGATAAGATATACGCATCTGGGCACAGACACAGGGGAAGGACTTCCTTAACGAGCGACCACCCCAACAAACACAATAAAGAAGAGACCTAGATCTAGATCTAACCTTCACCCCAACCCTGACCCACCTCCTACCCTTACCTCTACCCCTACCCTAACTTTACACTTACCCCCAAACCTCGGTGCTTTTTCGGTAGTTCCCACCCCCCTTATTTGAGCCTGACCTACATCTAGATCTACATCTAGATCTATACGTTTGATTCGCGGTGAGCTAAGATATCAAACCTAACAACTGCAAAACATTATTAAATTATGGTAAAATTCAGGGGGGCATGAAACCCCCCTTCCTATTTTTATTAGGTCAGGGGGGCAAGCCCCCTACTCTTGTGGCCCAAACTCGTGAATAAAATTGCGGGGTGGGAACTACCGAAAAAGCGCCCAAACCTCTACCTCTACCCCTTCCCCTACTCTGTCTCATAGTGGTCGCTGGTTACGGAAGTCCTCCCGACGCAGGATAAGAGTTAAGTTACAATTACAGTGTTGATTAAAGTGCTGTAATTATGACTGTCATCAATAATCAAATACTTAAATGAAATTGTGACAAACTGAGCCTGTGACGAACATTTTCATACTTTCAATTAAAATAAGAAGTTCAAGGTAAGGACAAGTCCAAGTCCAAGGCAAGGATCGAAATCGAGCACGGATGTCGGTAACAAAAAAACAAAACTCTACAAATGACCTGGAGCAGCTAGATCTAGATCTAGATCTATGCTGTCAAAACCAACAAACCTATCTATTATCAGCCTTGTGAATTCTGGTAAGTCATTTTTTGTGAAACTGGGGTAGGAAGTGGTCAATAACGTCTTGACTGCTGCCCATGACAGTTTCCCATCAGATGACGACGCCATTTTCATTACAAATACTTTTTGTATATTTTTGGTCTCTGTCACTTTGTTCTGTGTACGGAACCAGTAGGATTGTCCGTACAATATGCTGGATCGGTGACAACAACCAAGATCGTACCAAAAAAAGATCTGTAGTTGATTATTTCTTAAAAGTACATCATCATAACCTTCTTATTTCACATGGAGTGGTTTACGTCTTAAAGCAAACCGCTTCAGTTTTAAACAAAAAGAAAACACTTTGCATCCGCCATCTTCACCAAGAGTCATAAGTAGGCCTACAGTAGATTATATTTGGTCGGTGGCTTCACAACAGTAAATTATATTATATGTTTTGATTCTACAAGTTATCAAAAGAAAATAGCCTTAACACCACCACTTGCTTTTATGTACTACAATATTATTGTTATTGCAATTACTACTATATTGGCCTACTACTTCTACTTCTATTACAAACTAACTACCATACTACTACTACTACTACTACTACTACTACTACTACTACTACTACTACTACTACAAGTAAATCTGTTGCTGCCTTCTAGCTGGCTACTTCTACTAATGTTTCTACTCTCATCGCCACTTTCTGAGCTGTCCATGATATTGCAATGATTCCCCAAAATAATAATACTATAATGATGATGGTCATGGGGTAAATATTGGTTGCATGTTTTACACACATAATGAATAAAACTGTTTCTCCCAAGAGACTGCTGGATTAACTGTTGACCTGGGTGGGGGGGGGGGGGGTTCTATTCATTTTCTAGAAAGACGATATACTTTCATCTACTAATAATAGTGTGTATTTTGACAATTTGAGAACTAAACACTTATTTGTTATGATATTTATTTATTTTTTAAAAATTATTTAATATTTATTCATTCATTAATTTATTAAGATCTGGTTACACAAAAAATGGCAAAATGTTGAGCTTCTTTGAGAGCATAAGAGGAGTAATTTTTATTTTTACAATAATTTTCTACAATGACGACAACAAGCTGTTGCATCTTCGGGTGCCATGGATATATATAAACCACTACTCTTTATTCACGTCGGGGGCTTATTTTAAAACTTGTCAAGACAGTTACATACTTTTAGACTTTCACAGGACGGAACACGGTTGTGCCGGTTAACAAAAATTCTGTTTGATTAACCTCCCTTGCCATGGTAGCCTACAATGACAGACAATCGCTTGGCGCATTGGCTAAGGCTAATCACACACACACTCAGCCACTGACGACACTCGATTCTTGACAATCTGAGGCTTCAACTTCTATTTTCTCTCAAATCCCGACATTCAACTTTATCGTCTCACGGCTAGATCTACAGTCTACAGTTCTGTTTGACACTTGATTCGTACGAATGACTTCCAGGTTTTTATTCTGATTGTTTTCTATGTTTTTTGGAAGAGGCTTGATCTAGCCGTACTTAATGACGGCTAGACTAGCCGTACTTATTCTCTTAATATGATGGCTAGACTGACCATTTACAAAAAATAGGCCTACTGAATTGTAAATATATTCATTTTTAGTGTACAGTACCTAAAGTATTTGTATTTGAGATGAAACCAGGTGCCTTAATGACAGTGCATGTATTTTAAACCTCCTGTTTTCTAATGTTAATAGGGCCTCAGATAAGTACGGCTAGACTTCTTGTCTAGCCGTACTTAAGTACGGGTAGACAGCCAGGCTAGCCGTACTTAAGGACGGCTAGACTGTCAGGCTAGCCGTACTTAATATTGATGGCTGAATTGTAAATGAAATTTTTAGTTTGCAATGCCTAAAGTATTTGTATTTCAGACAAAATCAAAGGTGCCTTACTGACTTGCATGTATTTGAACCTGAATAATTATAGATAGAATCTAGATCTATCTAGATCTAATATGAGACCTGTGTACTTAACAGGCTTGAGTCGATAGGGCCAAACCTAGATCTAAGTACGGCTAGACTCTCAGTCTAGCCGTACTTAAGTACGGGTAGCCACTTCGATGTTTTTTTAGGCCTTACTTAGCCTCCTAAACTGAAGTCTGGTCTTTCTAATAATAAAGGTAGATCTAGTGTCAATTGCCACCGAGTGACGCGGTGTGGCAATTGACAAAAATTGACATTTTTGTCAATTGCCACCAAGTAAATTGGAGCTCTTTTGCGTTGGTGGGTAGATCTAGCTTATTGTGCTCGAGTGCTCGGTGTTGTGCATTCGCCTCTCTGTCCCTGTGTGTGTGTGAGTACTGTGAGTGTGTGTGTCTTTTCCTGACCCCCGTCCCCCGATTTATGTTCCCCGATATAACGTGAATTTCTGTTTGAGTTTGTGTGCGTTTGTCACCTTCTACTTCTAAATCTAGAATTGCCTGTGTTGGTTCTACACCAAAGAGTAGGCTAAGGCTAGCCTAGATCTGGGCCTACGTCTCATTGAAAACACGCAAAGTTGGTACCGTAGCTCTAGACTAGATGCTCATCCAATGAAATTAGTTGAGAACAAATTAATTGACCCTTTAGACACATATTATGTATAATGCTAAAGACTAGATAGTGTTGTTTTCAGACTTGACACCGCTTCACTCTGTGGCAATTGACGCTACCAATAATAAAACACAGTTTCCTACAGTCAACCCCCCCCCCAGGCAGTGTTACTGACTGAAGTTTCTTTAGGCCATTCCCAAAGGGGAGACATTAGTTAACCATGTTCTTATGCACAGTAGAATTGTAATTGACCAATTGTAAATGGGCTGATTCATCAATCGGCAATGACAATGTCATGCTCATAAAAGTGTCATAACTGTGCCTGAACTGCAACAGCGAACTGCTGCTTTTTCTTTCCTACTATTAAGGAAGTTGTTAGGCGCTCGTATGCCCGCCTAACATAACACTGAATTGTTAGGGGCACGTATTTTCAAAATCAAGGTTCGTTCGGCATTCCCCGATTCATTTTACCAGCATGTTTTTGAGAAGGTACCAACAGATTTGCTAGATTTTATATCTAATATCTAGATCTAGTGAAAATATGATACAACGTTAAGATCCAGACTGTTGAAATCAGCATCTGATGTGGACATTGAGGACAGTGATGTAGATCTACATATAAATTATATTTTGGACTGCTTCACTCGTTCCATCCCGTGAGATGAAGGAAAACGAGGCGCGCTTAGAATCTACAGAATTTTAGTCGGGACCTGCGAAAATTAGATACGATAGATCTAACATGGGAAACAAAAGGTGAGAGATGGGACGCAGAAGGTGGCATTCGGAAGATGGGACTGGTCATCTGTGTGGTGTAATGTGTACAATGATGATTGTACAGTGGGATCCTGTTATAACGAGAGGGAGGGGACCGGTGCGAAATGTCCGTTATAGCAGGATTCTCGTTATTAGGGATCCAGTAATAAATTCATGGGAAATAGTCAAGTAGGCCTAATCTATGAGTTTGATGTTCTGTTTATTCCTTTTTGTATTTCCCCTGATGATGATTTTGTTCAACATGATCTCTAGGTCTTACTTGATCAAAAATCGAATCAGGTTTCTTTCTCTAGCACTCTAGCACTAGCAATGTTGACAAATCGGCTTTGACGATCAGAAAGAAGGGGCTCTGGCTCTAGGCTAACTTGCCAGCTGTGTTGTTCCCCACCC